>NW_018408529.1:231382-314761 GCF_002113885.1 Mizuhopecten yessoensis
AAAAAAATATATGATACTATAAATGTAGGTATCATAAGTAATATCGTCATAAATGTATATATATAATTTAGTCCGATTCTGCCCCGATCATGTAATTGCAATCCTTTTATCAAATAGATCTTATACCCGATAATGATACTTAAATGTATCTAATATATATATTCATTAATGTATATAATTATTAATAGATTGCTGCCCGTTCCTGCCCGTTTCTGTCCGTTTCTGCCCGTTCCTGCCCATTTCTGCCCGTTTCTGCCCGTTCCTGCCCGTTCCTGTAAAGCGTCGAACCCCTTTATCCAGAGACGTATAATACATGTATTATTCGTCTCTGGGTATATCAATTCGTAAAGTCCCTGAAGGAATGAAAATGGCAAAAGTAAAACCTCTGAAAACTATCGACCAGTCAGTATTCTCTGCATTGTATCAAAAATACTTGAGAAGGCAGTATACAAACAACTGGAAACATACCTTATTTCGAATAATTTATTATATGAACATATGTTATTATTCGTCTCTGGATATATCAATACATATATCACGGTATTAGCTATCTAAGTCCGTAGAAATCATGGAAATAGATTAGAATGAAGAAATATGACAGTTCTCGCGACGCGAGATTTGAATTAAAGACGTGATTTGAAAGAAAAAACAACAACGCCGCTTCGACGAAGAAAGAGAATTGAAATCGCTGAAAAGATACCTTTCTTTAATCCTTAATCGTGACATCAGCCGAGGTTTAAAGTAAGCATTCTTTTGCTTTACTTCTGTCTAGATTCGATACTAGCAAAATGTCTCAAAATGCGAAAATGTATAGCGAACCCACAGTACACCGTTGCAGATTGTACCAACATTTGGAGCCTAACTGTATATCATTACAGATCCTGCGAATTTATTACACCTATATTTGGACATAAACTAAGGTGTTCAGAGTAATTTACACGTTTGGGGTGTTAGTTTGTGGCATTTTTACCGAAAACGAATCTACCCCCCCCCCCGCACTCACGAACGTGTATCACCATAGTTTAGGTCAAAACACAGGAGTTCGATAGAAATATCTGAAATACACATATATGCACTGTTTATGTGTGCTGTGACCCATAGCGTCCGTGGTTGAGGGAACCACTTAACTTGCTTATTGATAACTTATAAGACATAATTACTTACATGATAATTTTACTCCTGGATATGTGTTTCATTATGTAAGGTGTGGTTTCAACCGAGTCCATAGATCAGAAATTGTAGCATCAAGGACTTAGATAACCTAATCTAATTCTGTGGTAGCATTAATAATCTTAAAATGGTTGTTAATCGGTTTTTAGTAGAGCCGACCTAAATCAGCTTGGTTCTGATGACAGCCCATCCTAGTGGGCCGAAACATGTATATACATTTGTACTTAGCAATGTCTTTGAACACATCCTCGTATCTAACATCATAATGTCACATCTAGATAGTCATAACCTTCCACCCCTCTCCAGCACGGCTTTCACTCCAAACACAGTTGTAAATCCCAACTTGTCACCTTGACACTACTGACACCTTCGATAACCTATAGCTGATGGGAAACAAACTGATATAGCCGTTATGGATTTTTCAAAAGCCTTTGATGAAGTGGACCACCAGTGACTTATTAACTGGGTAAAATATTTCCTAGATAATTGTAGCCAAAAAGTTCTTGTGGAAAAAACTGAATCTAATGTCTGTTCAGTTCTGTCAGACGGTGTGCCCCAAAGTTCGGTTCTGTCAGACGGTGTGCCCCAAAGTTTGGTTCTGTCAAACGGTGTGCCCCAAAATTTGGTTCTGTCAGATGGTGTGCCCCAAAGTTTGGTTCTGTCAAACGGTACGTGTGCCCCAAAGTTCAGTTCTGTCAGACAGTGTGCCCCAAAGTTCAGGTCTGTCAGACAGTGTGCCCCAAAGTTCGGTTCTGTCAGACGGTGTGCCCCAAAGTTAGGTTCTGTCAGACGGTGTGCACCAAAGTTCGGTTCTGTCAGACGGTGTCCCCAAAAGTTCGGTTCTGTCAGACAGTGTGCCCCAAAGTTCAGGTCTGTCAGACTGTGTGCCCCAAAGTTCGGTTCTGTCAGACGGAGTGCCCCAAAGTTTGGTTCTGTCAAACGGTGTGCCCTAAAGTTCGGTTCTGTCAGACGGTGTGCCCCAAAGGTCGGTTCTGTCAGACGGTGTGCCCCAAAGTTTGGTTCTGGCGGACAGTGTGCCCCAAAGTTTGGTTCTGTCAAACGGTGTGCCCCAAAGTTTGGTTCTGTCAGACAGTATGCCATAAAGTTCAGGTCTGTCAGACGGACGTGTGCCCCAAAGTTCGGTTCTGTCAGACGGTGTGCCCCAAAGTTTGGTTCTGTCGGACAGTGTGCCCCAAAGTTTGGTTCTGTCGTTATAACAGCTTTTGTATATAAGCTACGTTTAGCGTCCAAAATCTGCTGTAACTCCTCTTTACAACAACAGCCGGGGAGACATTTTATATAACTCTGAAGTACGGTCAGTGAAGTGTTATTTGCTGGTAGAAGGTGCAAGTTGTGCATCATTCCGAAAAGCCTTGCAGGACAGGGAGCACAATCATGGGCTGTCTGTGTCAAAATCAGCAAAGATTGACAGTCTGCATAGAAGGACTCCACTTGTTACAGTGTCATATGGCATGCTTCAACAAAAACTGAAACAACAAAAGGACAAAATCAGATCTCTTGAATCAAAGCATGATGCTTTAAGAAGAAGCATCACATAGTCTGTGATAAAATACAATATCGGCATAACTGTTAATGTAAGGCCGGCAGATTGAATAATTGTTTCATATGAAATGTTATTTTCACTTTCACATCTCAATAACAACAATTATATTACAAAAATGACCTCGCAACCTACATGAAAACTTTAACATCTTTGAGGAATTTGATTATCTTTAAACACTTTACAATCAAATTTCTAAAAATATGAAGGGGATTTAAAAGTTATTAAGACTTAAGTTAGAACAAGAGGCCCAGAGGGCCTGTATCGCTCACCTGAATATGTTTAAAATAATTGGTATGAAGTAAAGTTATAGCACTCCATGGTAGGTGCTGTCATATGAAATTTCAGAAAGATCCATCCAGTACTTGAGATATAGCGAGAACAAGCTTCAAACAGAGCCCCACCCCTATGCCCCTAGGGGTCATACCCATCAATTATACAAAATTGAGTCCCCTTGGCCCAAGGATGCTCCAGACTAAATAACAATATAAAATCCCTTAATCCCGATGGTCAAAAAAGGATTTTAAAGGTTTTAACTCTATTTCTCCTATTGGGCCGTGCCCTTCTGCCCCCTGGAAGACCACACCCACTGCGTACACAAAATTGAGTCCCCTTTACCCAAGGATGTTCCACACCAAATATGGAACAAATCCTTTCATTCCTACAGAAGAAGAAGGATTTTAATGAATAATTTGCTGTTTCCCCTATTGGGCTGCGCCCCTCAGGCCCCTGGGGGGCCGGCCCGACGATTTATACAAAATTTGATCCCCTTCACCAAAGGATGCTTTAGACCAAATATGGACCAAATCCTTTCATTCCTACAGAAGAAGAAGGATTTTAAAAAATTTGCTATATTTCCCCTATTGGGCCCCGTTCCTCATGATCAGGCCCCAAGGGGGCCAGACCCATGGTTTATACAAAATTGGTTTCCCTCAAAGGTCAAATAAGTGCAACTTTTTCAGTAAATTCCTGTCTGGCAAGTAAATTTTAAACCTTTAAAGATATCTTGATGAAACTTAAAGTATAACTGCATCACCAACAGAAAGTGTGCAGTGCACTGGAATTAGGTCTCCTGCCCCACTATATTCAGAGTTATATCCCTTTGTTTAAATCTAAGGATCCCTTCGCCTAAAATTGTAATGAGGCATTGGGTTTTTAGCTCACCTGGTCTGAGGGACCATATGGTGAGCTTATAATTATGCCATACCGCAGCGTCCGTCGTCCGTCTGTCAACTTTTCATTTAAAACGCTATTAGTCCTTAACGGCCACGTAGATTTTGACTAAATTTGGTCTGGAGCATCCTTAGGGGATTCAATTTTGTATAAATATGGGTGTGGCCCCCCGGAGAGCAGAGGGGCGGGACCCAATAGAGGAAATAGAGGTAAAACGTTAAAAATCCTTCTTCTACCCTAGGGATTAAAGGATTATATTCTTATTTAGTCTGGAGCATCATTGGGCCAAGGGGACTCAATTTTGTATAAATAGTGGGTGTGGCACCCCTTGGGGCAGAGGGGCGGAGCCCAATAGGGGAAATAGAGGTAAAACCTTTAAAATCCTTCTATCGTAGGGATTAAGGGATTTTATTCTAATTAAGCCTGGAGCATCCTTTGGCCAAGTGGACTCAATTTTATATAAATGGTAGGTGTGGCCCCCTTGGGGCAGAGGGGCACACCATATTTGGTCTAAAGCATCCTTGGGTAGGCACGTCAATTGTCAGCAGGGGTCGCTCCAAGGTAGATAACTCTTATACTTACGTAATGTTAGAAAATGCCATGACACTTTCGCTGGTAATGCTGTATATGGTACCTTGGTTTGTTTAACAAAATGCTTGGTAATAATTGAATGACAGCTACTCAGTTAGTTGGGGAACTCATTATCGTGGTATTATGCACTGTTCACACGAATGCTGACAAAATAACACTTCTTTAAAGTATAAAAAATAACACACTTTTCATCCTAATCTCGATGGCGTTGCCCCAAGACATCCGCATTTTTATTTTTCATCATTTTATTCGAGTAGTTAGCTTCCCTTAGCTGACTTCAACTGGTAAGAGGTCGTAGATAATTTACAGGTTGTTTTTAATGTGATTTGTTCGTGCATGTTGGCCACAACTTCAGTTTGTGTATGAGTTGCCTCCCCTTTGCTATAGTCGTTCTCCACAAAAAAAATGATGTAGGGTTAGTAAATGTCTATATATTGACCAAATTCTAAATGTTGAGATTTCAGAAATAAACTATACTTTACTTTAGGATGACAATATTGTAAGGGTTGTCTACCTTGCTGTGATTTTACTTCAGTACTAGATATTGATTGTTTCCCTTGAGTTTACAGTTGACCTCAAAAAGTATGAATTATTAATAGCATACAATTGTTCAGGAACCAGTAAAAACATGGCTTACTCTTCAATTAATTGACCCATGAAGTATTTAAAAAACATTTTTTCATTGGTGAAAGAATTACTTTATATTTTTAGTTGACCCTGCTACCTTGGGTGAAGGGGATCTAATTTTGTATCAACGATGGGTCTGACCCCCCCTGGGAACAGAGGGGTGGGGCCCAATAGGGGAAACAAAGCTAATTCTTCGATATCCTCCTTTTATTTTAGGAATGACAAGATTTTGTCCAATTGCATATCAATATAACCCCTGACTAACCATGTAATACATGTACACTTCCAGTAGCATCATGCTATTCTAACTTCGATTTTGCTAGTATTTCCAGGTGAGCGCAGGTGAGCGATACAGGCCCTCTGGGCCTCTTGTTTTTCTACGGCATCACTATTGCATAAGCCAATCATTTGTGAACAAGAACCCATACCTTGCGAGAGCTTCTTGGGAAATTATGAAATTTTGATTGAACGAAGTGAAACAAAATATATATTATTTGATGCAACAATGGTTTATTAGAAATATAACACATAAAAAAATGACAATGTCAATATTGATGAACAAAATACAAAAAAAATTAGTAATTTTCTAACAATAACACTAAAACAAACAAAAATGCCCATTACATGAATCCAATGCAACACATTTAGGACAACAAAAAGAAAATATAGGTGACAAAATGTAAAAAAAAACTAAAGAAAAAAGAGAGACAACTCTTACATTTGTACCAAAAATAATTCTAAATCCCAAAAAGTCATTTATACAATGGCCATGTGAGCTCATGCCAGCGCCCGTCTGTCAACTTTTTCTTTTAAACGACTTCATCTGAAGAACTGGAGGACCTAGGGTCATGCTATTTGGCCAGTAGGTACCTGGAATAGAGTGCTATAAAGTTTCTTCATTAAAAGGACCTTGACCTACTTTAAAGGTCACACAGGTCAAATATGTTAAAAACTTCAAACAACAATATCCTAAGAACCATTTGGACTAGAGTCATGATACTTAGTAATGTTGTGTAGACCTGCAGTGCAAATATTTTTCCATATTCACAGTAATGAGGTTTAAGGTCAACTTTAAGTGCTAGATGGGGGTCAAAAGTCAACATGGGTTTAAAGCTTTAACAATCTTCTTCTCAAGTTCCATAAGGTCATAATATTTGGCCAGTAGGTACCAGGGATAGAGTGCTATACAGTTTTCTCTTTAAAATTACCTTGACCTACTTTCAAGGTCACATGAGTCAAAAATGTAAAAAAACACTTCAAACCACGATATCCTAAGAAGCATTTGGTATAGTCATGATACTTGAATATGTTATGAAGACCAGCAGTGCGAATCTTTTTCTTAATTACAAAAGCGAGGTCAAATGTCAAATGGGGTTAAAAGCTTTAAAATAACAATTTCAAATTTCAAACAGCAATATCTTGAGAAGCGTTTAAGAGATGTTAAATTGTCTTGTGTTCTTGTTACCAAATTTGGTCTTAAGTTACCTATATGTCAGTTTCATGTAACAAAGGAAAAAGGTGAGTGATACAGGCCATCTGGACCTCTTGTTGATTTGATGATGATAAAGGGTATATTGATTATCGTCATGATGTTGAGTTTAAATTATGATGAAGATGATGAGTGTTCAATATGTATGCTGAACCATGAGAAGATATGTAATTGTTTGTGTGAGGAGTGTAGGTATATTTCATGTTAATGTATTGTAATTGTAGAAAATTAGCATGAACAAATCTACTTAGTAACCATTCTTTCACTTGGAGATCAAACTCCATTTGAATTTCTGATATAATTTCAATCTGGCGTCACATCATGATTCAGGTTTACCTAAGACTATATATAACAGAAATGTAAATATTAGCAAAACCTGAATCCTAAATTATGATTTTTTATAATGATGTCAATGACCCTGACATAATTTATGTCAGTTTAAACATATACTGCAGTAAATATAAAAAAAACAGGATTGGGTAATCCTGTATTAGGCAAAACAAAAAATATTTTGGTGTTTCCGGTAACCCTACCTACCTTATTATTTCGTGCCTACCCTAAACTTTTTAAGCCAATTTTTAAAGAAGCACTGTTAGGTCCAAATCCCTTTCCTGTATAAACCATTTAAAATTATATGTTAAAATAAAATTTGTTACCTACCTACCTACCCTAAATTTTTCCAAAATGTTACAGAAAACAAAACAATTTTTTTTGTCTGGCCTAAAATTGAAAAGAATAGCATTCTGGAATAAGACTTAATTGATGTATCTTTTCTAATTTCAGCATGCCAAAGAAGAAGAAAAAAAGTAGACTGACAACTCGCAAAAACAAATCAACAGCCAAACAGAGTTTCATCAGACGTATGGAATATGCAGCAAAGAAGGCGCAAACCAACCCTTGTGACGCTCATCCTCATTCAAGACTAGTTACACCAACACCTGTTTATCTTGAGGAGGTTTGTCCGCAACAGGACCCAACTTCCACAATGTATGTGACCTGCCACATGGATACCCCAATGTTTCATCCTGCAACTCTGGACGTGGCCTGCGATGAGTGTATTGACACCAAGCCTTTCAGCATAGCACCCAACACCCATCAAGACTTTGCTTATAATGTGTCCGTTAAAATGGAGCCCACTACCCCACCACCCAACACCCATCAGGATGTTGCCTGCAATGTGTCCATGGACACAGAGTCCACTAGCAAACCACCCAACACCAATCAAGACTTCGCTTATAATGTGTCCATTAAAATGGAGCCCACTACCCCGCCACCCAACACCCATCAAGACGTGGCCTGCAATGTGTCCATGGGCACAGAAACCACTACCCCACCACACAACACCCATCAAGACTTTGCTTGCAATGTGCCCATTAAAATGGAGCCCACTACCCCACCACCCAACACCCATCAGGACGTGGCCTGCAATGTGTCCATGGGCACAGAGCCCACTACCCCACCACACAACACCCATCAGGACGTGGCCTGCAATGTGTCCATGGACACAGAAACCACTACCCCACCACACAACACCCATCAGGACGTTGCCTGCAATGTGCCCATGGGCACAGAGCCCACTCCCCCACCACACAACACCCATCAGGACGTTGCTTGCAATGTGTCCATGGGCACAGAGCCCACTACCCAACCACACAACACCCATCAGGACGTGGCCTGCAATGTGTCCCTGGACACAGAAACCACTACCCCACCACACAACACCCATCAAGACTTTGCTTGCAATGTGCCCATTAAAATGGAGCCCACTACCCCACCACCCAACACCCATCAGGACGTTGCTTGCAATGTGCCCATTAAAATGGAGCCCACTACCCCGCCACACAACACCCATCAGGACGTTTCTTGCAATGTGCCAGTTAAAATGGAGCCCCCCAGCTTAACTCCTAACACAGATGTGAATGTGAATAGCATACCATTAAGTGAAACTGGTATTCATCTTTTGGATCGTTACACATCACTTCGAAACAATTTATCCACTGGTATAGACCCCCCCTTTTTACTAGATCCTCATCACAAAAACATTCACCTGCTACAGCTGTATCGGAGTGGCAACAGATCTGTTGTGAAGACTTGTGTAACCATCAAAGAAGATTTCACCGCAACCGTGAATGTCCACGGAAGTGACATATCTCGGGAACATGAACTTTGGAGTGGTTTGCCAGCTATCTACGATTCAGTGTCAGCAGTACATGGACTTTTGAGATGTTTATGTAAATACAGTGTGTGTATTGGCAATCCGGATGTGGAGTTACAAGACCTAATTCCTGTGGGATCTGTTCTCACCGATTCAAACTCGCTATCAATTTGGGCATATCGCGAGGGTGACTTCTGTGCCAGTCGGGGAGACGTTTCGTATAACTCTACAGTACGGTCAGTGAAGTGTTGTTTGCTGGTAGAAGGTGCAAGCTGTGCAAGCTGTGCAAGTTGTGCATCATTCCGAAAAGCCTTGCAGGACAGGGAGTACAATCATGGGCTGTTCGTGTCAAAATCAGCAAAGTCTGACAGTCTGCATAGAAGGACTCCACTTGTTACAGTGTCATATGGCATGCTTCAACAAAAACTGAAACAACAAAAGGACAAAATCAGATCACTTGAATCGGAGCTTGATGCTTTAAGAAGAAGCATCACATAGTCTGTGATAGAATACAACTTCGGCATGACTGTTAATGTAAGGCCGGCAGATTGAATAATTGTTTCATATGAAATGTTATTTTTACTTTCACATCTCAATAACAACAACAAAAATGGCAGATTGAATATTTGTTTCATATGAAATGTTATTTTTACTTTCACATCTCAATAACAACAATACAGTTATGGGTTTTGCCTTGAGACAGTCACCAACCAGTATATGTAAATTGAATTAACTATGTGAGGTCATCGATTTAGACATTTGTTACAATGTATACTTTTAATGAATACACTAATAATCAAAGTTTACACATAATCCACCATATAACCGACACAATTTGAAATACACAGAATGATATATTCACCTTAATAGGAAAGCTGGTCAATAAAATTTACCAATTTTTATCAGGATTGCTTTGGTTTGGTTAAATTCTGTTTAACGTCCTAGTAACAGCTAAGGTTATTTTCGTACGTGCCTCCATGCATGTGTGTAGTTTATATGCGTGTTTGCGTGTGTGTATGCTGGAGACGGGGTATGTTGGTTTTCTTCCCTCCTTATGATAGCGAGATCTGATGCTGACTTTATAGTACTATCTCACTGAAATGCCATGCAGAAGGCACCTAGCACAGCATTCTGCCAGGTCACATCATACTGACAAAGGATGAACCAGTTGTCGCCATTCCCCTAAATGCTGAACGTTAATAACAACTACCATTTGTAAGGACAATGGTATGTCCCGGCCTGGGGACAGAATTCATTGCCTACATTTGTACCTCACCTGGGCGAACACTCAACATTAAGGCCAAAAGTGAGGTGTTGCCAAGAACGGTGCTAGGAAATAAAAGGTAGATAGAAGTTGAAAGAAAGATAAAGATCCTAAATATTGCAATGGGTGGATTAGATTTATTTTTGTCGCTTTTGTGTCCCCAAATAGAGGACAGCAGAGCAAAGAAAATAGAATATATATACATGTATAATCAGTAAATGCGAAACACAGTATATCTCTAGATACTTTATTACGTTTGCCCCGTTTTTGACCGCCTTTACACCTTTTATGAAATGTTCGTGTGTAAGGTAATATGTAATTAAAAAATGTGTCAAATATTAACTTGTTTATACATTTTACACTCTGAAACAAAATCGACAATTTGACCTGTTTCATTAATCAATGACAGCAGTACAGCAGGCCAGATGTCATTAATCCGTATGGAGTATCTCAGCATATATTTTACCAATTGGATTCGCCATGACGTTCATTACTATTGTTAAAAATCAAATGAAATCTCTATATAATGACCGTACTGAAAATATCCAATGAATGCAATGTTAAGTTTTTAATACTTTCATAATTTCTCAAATGTACCAATAATTTTAACCTTCAAGTAGTTAAATTACGATATGAACTCTTCTTACTTAAACAATTGTCGAAAGTTAGCTTTGTGTTTAACACTAAGTGTAAAAATTATGATTGTTGTGATGATGATGATGATGATGATGATGATGATGGTGGTGGTGATGATGATGATAATGATGATGTTGATGATGATGATGACATGATGATGATGATGATGATGGTTTCGGTTGGGATCGATGATGATGGGTATGACTATGAGGACCAAGTGCCCTAATGATTATGAACAATTATAATTATTATTTTAACATTTCGTTGTTGTTTTGATGATGATAAAGAGTGATGATTGTCATGATGTTGCGTTTAAATAATGATGAAGATGATGAGTGTTAAATATGTATGCTGAACCATGAGAAGATGTGTAATTGTTTGTGTGAGAGAGTGTAGGTATATTTCATGTTAATGTATTGTAATTGTACAAATGTACAAACAGGCTTTAAAATAATTAGTGCGAAAAAACCCTTATTAACCATTCTTTCAATTGAAGATCAAATTATAAGGCTGGATAAACATGCTAAGAGTCGGTGAACATTTTATACTCTTTTTATACTCTCTAACTGAATATAGACTTGTTTATCATAACGTTAACTCTGGCAATTAAAGATCAATAAGACAGGTCATTGTGGTCAGATATTTGGATTTTCTTTATGTTAAACAACCATCTTTTTTAATTCAGGATTCAAAATGGCCACGGTGAACTGGGAATGGCTGATCATGATATATTCCAAATCTATTTGGCTGACTTTGTTGTGAGAATGAATGCATGAGGATGTTTTGCAGATCAAATGACCGACATTCAAGTTTCAGGATACAAAATATCTGTACTTATCTTCTTATTTCTGTACTAAATGATAAAATCAATTTCAGGTCGATATATATTTAAAACTTCTCAGCTGACTGAACACAATGAGGAAAATAAGTCTCAGAAGTTATAGTTCAAGGGAAGTAACTCCCAACTTTTAGATAAACATTTGTTAATGTTTATGAATACGTGTTATAACCTCAATACTTTTGAATCACTTAATCTTGAGGCAATGAGGCATTTATAAAATTCGACAAAACAAGAACAAGAGAAACAGCTCGTGACATACGAAGGAAATCGATCAAAGCAAAGAACAATATGAATCAATTCGAGTTCAACGAAACCTTTCAACTTGAGTTTAGAGAAACCCTAGGAACTTTCATTTTCTAACCTGAATTTTATAATGAGAAACAAAATTTAGAACCGACAAAGGTCTTGTTTCTCCAAACAAGAAACCACAAAGCATCACAGAAAAACAAAAGTTACTGAAGTCATACCGCACAGAAACCAAGGCCTGTTATCATTAAACTGTTCTCGTGTTCAAGATTGAATTTTGCGCTCAAGCCTAATTTGTTGTTCCAGTTACAAATTAATAAAAACAATCTAAATTGTCCAGGATTTGGAAATATTTTGAAGAAAACTTAAAGCCAAATACTGTTTTTAGCTCACTTGCCTGAATGGCAAGTGAGCTTATGTCATGGTGCGGCGTCCGTCGTCCATCCTCGTCTGTCAACTTTTCCTTTAAACAAATTCTTCTGAAGAATGGACATACCTAGAGTCATGATATTTGGCTGAAATCTTTGTT
Source organism: Mizuhopecten yessoensis (assembly GCF_002113885.1). Taxonomy (NCBI): domain Eukaryota; kingdom Metazoa; phylum Mollusca; class Bivalvia; order Pectinida; family Pectinidae; genus Mizuhopecten; species Mizuhopecten yessoensis. Next base: position 243,665 of record NW_018408529.1, read on the forward strand.
GATAGGAGCCCTACAAAGTTTGAGGACGAAAATGACCTTGACCTACTTTCAAGGTCACAGGGGTCAAATATGTCAAAAACTTTCAAACGACTTCTTCTGAAGAACTAAAAGGTATAGAATCTTCATATTTGGCTGATGGCTTCCTGGGATGGAGCCCAACAAAGTTTGTGAGCGAAAATGACCTTGACCTACTTTCAAGGTTACAGCAGTCAAATGTGTCAAACACTTCAAACGACTTCTTCTGAAGAACTGAAAGGTATAGAATCTTTATATTTGGCTGGTGGCTTTCTGGGATAGAGCCCAACAAAGGTTGAGAATGAAAATAAGTTTGACCTACTTTCAAGGTCACAGCAGTCAAATGTGTCAAACACTTCAAACGACTTCTTCTGAAGAACTGAAAGCTATAGAATCTTTATATTTGGGTGGTGACTTCCTGGGATAGAGCCTAACAAAAGTTAAGAACGAAAATGACCTTGACCTACTTTCAAGGTCACAGGGGTCAAATATGTCAAAAACTTCAAACGACTTCTTCTGAAGAACTGAAAGGTATATACTCTTTATATTTGGCTGATGGAGCTCATCAAAGAGTAAGAATGAAAATGACCTTGACCTACTGTCAAGGTTTCAAGGTCACAGGGGTCAAATATGTCAAATGCTTCAATCGACTTCTTCTGAAGAACTGAAGGGTATAGAATCTTTATATTTGGCTGATGTATTCCTTGGATAGAGCCCAACAAAGTTTGAGAATGAAAATTAGTTTGACCTGCTTTCAAGGTCACAGGGGTCAAATATGTCAAATGCTTCAATCGACTTCTTCTGAAGAACTGAAAGGTATAGAATCTTTATATTTGGCTGGTGGCTTCCTGGGATAGAGCGTAACAAAGTTTAGGAACGAAAATGACCTTGACTTACTTTCAAGGTCACAGGGGTCAAATATGTCAAAAACTTCAAACGACTTCTTCTGAAGAACTGAAAGGTATAGAATCTTTATATTTGGCTGATGTATTCCTTCGATAGAGCCCAACAAAGTTTGCGAATGAAAATGATCTTGACTTACTTTCAAGGTCACAGCGTTCAAATATGTCAAACGGTTCAAACTACTTCTTCTGAAGAATTAAAATTCATAAAATTATAATATTTGGCTGATGACTTCCTGGGATAGAGCTCACCAAAGTTTGCGAATGAAAATGACCTTAACCTACTTTAGAGGTCAACAACATTTTAAAGGATTTGTTCTCAAGAACTAAAAGGAATGGATTCATAAGATTTGGCTGGTAGCATTTTGGAATAGAGCTAACCAATTTGAGAAGGAAATTGACATCGACCTACTTACAAGGTCACGGGGGAAAATATAGCAAGCAACTCACGAAGAAGAATAAAAAGCATAGAATCTTATATTAATATTTTGCTGGTAGTTTTAACAGATAGAGCCAACAAAGTTTGCGAGGGAAATATTTGTAGTGCAATATAGTATTTAATGATTATATTTTGCTATGACTGCTTAAATATTCAGGTGAGCGATACAGTTGTTTTCTCTTGGGCCTCTTGTTTACAAAACAGATTACAACTAACTCATTTTATTTTGTCCACAATTTATTTATCGATTTGAATCTTCAATGAATTTTCCCTTGCGTCGTGTCAAACAAATCATAATTCAATAGAAAAGTTATGAGGGCTCAAGTTGTGACTAAACTGTATATGAAACAAGCGATTTATATCGTACGACCTCATAATTGGTGTCACGAGGTTATCGTTTCCGCGATGGTTTTTTTTTCACCTTTGCAGAAGAACATGTCACGGTTTATGAAGATGTCAACCGTAGGTCTCATAAGCGTTAAGAAAAACTAGCGATGTGTGTCATTCATACTTGCTTACACGAAGCAGTATAGTGTATATTTCAACTTAATGATATCTAAAGAATGAACTTGAAATCCTAGGAAAGACTTCGTGAAGGATGTTGGATATTATATTGTATATTGCCCTGCTAAAGTAAAAACTCAACACAGACTGACCTACCAGGTATAATTTTCATTATAGATTTAAGACATTACATTAATAAAGTAATCTCCCCTCTACCGCGTTAAATTTTCACTTGCAAAACCATGGCATACAAATGCATCTGTACATCTTTTACCGGAGAGACCCGGGATAGGTCATACTATACATGTACATGTACCATCGTGAATAACATTTCTAAAGATAAAATAACGATTTGGTTTGTTTGTGTTTTACGTCCTGTTAACAGCTATGGTCATTTAAGGACGTGTCGGGCTTTGGTGGTGGAGGAAAGAACACCCCCGACCTGCTGGCAGTACCTGGCAAACTGCCCCACGTAGGCCTCTAGCCCGCGACCCAATGGACAATTGGTGGAGGGCAAGTGATAGAAGAATGTCAGACGCCTTAACCACTCGGCCACCGCGGAAACAATGAAGGGTGCGTCACTGATCATTTTACCTATACAAGAGGTTTATACTGTCAACAGTTTATTTGTTTCTTAGTACTTCAGTGATATTTACAATGCAATTATTTTTTTTGTGAGTGACTTGCTCAGGTAATATGTCTTGCCGTAAAGCAATACTTCATTAAACATTTATATCTTTGGCTCCCCTTATAGAAAGGCAAGTGAGCTTAACAGTCTGCGCCCATCTAGTGACAATTGTTTTCTTTAAACAAATTATTCTGAATAACGAAGAGGCTTAGAGCATTACATCTGGCCAGTAGCATGCTGGGATGACAGGTTAAAATTACAACTGCCTATGTTTAAGGTCAATGGAGTAAAATAAGTTAAAACCTTTAGAGATCTTTTGATGAATAACCAGTATATTTGCTTATGATATCATGCCAATAGTTTGCTAGTATGCTTGGATGACGGTCTTTCAATTTTGTTCATACGCATTAGCTATACCCACTTACAGTGTCACGGGTATAAAATGAGCTAAAACGCTTAAATTTCCCCTAATTAAGCAAGAGATCTAGGGTCATGCTATTTGACCAGGAACACGCTAGGATGAAGAGTTGTCAGGCAAACTTCTCCAATTGAAAGACATAGATCAAGCTTTTTTTTTTCGAAACTTTACTGTCCTTGTAATCACTTTCATTATCAATTAAAGTAAAGCTTTCTCTACTCTTTTCAATGGCTTGTTGCCTGGAATTGTCATCCTAATTGACACAATTTAAGGTACACACGGATTTCCATAAGTATATCATTGTTATTTTCTACAAAAAGAGTAGTAATGGACACCGAGTTGCCACTCAAACCCTGTTGAATAAAAAGAAATCCCAATATCCTCAATAGCTTAGTTATATTACGATGAAGGATGCAAGAAGCAAGCGTTATGGATTGAGGCTCGCCAGTCACTAACATTGACCCAGTAGCAGTCCAGTCAGTTGGACAGACAGAACTTTTGATGGTCGCAGAAGTGTTTTAAGGAGACTCATCGTTCAATGTGAATGAAGCATACATAAAAGGTAACCTGTCAAATTTCGTCCATATTTGAGTAAATATTTAAATAATGCTGTGTCAAAGAAGTGGTTATATTAACTGCCAGTGGTTTTACTAGATCAATAAACATGCACATTTCAAATGTCGTCACTGACAACCTCAGCAGTTCTGAGTTAAATGGAATTTTAACGGTACCTCCGAAGTATGACTACAAGACATTTGACTATTCACCTTAAGCGATGGTATGGCATTGGTAACAAAATCAACATTGCAGACGATTTAGCTTGTTAATGGATTTGTGTCCGAAAAATGACCAACATACCTTTCTTTGGTGATTTTTAAAGGGCACGTCTAGATCTGGCATTAGGTAATTGGGAGAACGGACTTGGTTCTCACACACGATACACTTTGCATAGACGAGAGGCCGCTGAAATTAAAATTGTCCTTATCATAAAGCTTAAACATAAACTGCCTATGTCGTAAGCAAAGTTCTAGGAGAACGGCTACAGAAAAAGAGTCTGTTGTGTCCTTGCTCTTAAGTTCAAGATGGTATAAACGATCAACGCGGTTAAAACTAGAGACTATGGCATATCTTGCATCACACTATCCTTATCGAAAAGAGAATTTCACAAAATAACTCTCTCTCCGGTTTTACACAAACTTGAACGGTGTTTGTTACTAACACTAGCAAATTTTCTCTCAATATTCATCGTTTGTTTATAACAATATACATGTAAACAAAACTAAACATCCAGACAATACATTTCAAATATTTATATATATGTTTTGACACATAAAGCAAGTGTCGCTTTAACCCCTACTGCTCGGGAATAACTAAATATGCAGGCAAAGCTAAAGCAAATGTATTGAATGTTGTCCGAAAGGGATACCGAACGTATTCCGTAATGGAAAGTCATCATCACTGGTAATAAGTATATGATGTTGACGAGCGCTACACGATTGGCTCTCTGTTGTCCAATGGACGACGCAACTATTGGCCAATAGTTTTCTTTGAAACCTAGCTCAAATATCTAATTAGATTTAAATAGAATACATTGCCTGAATTTGAAAATACTGTCACTGTGTTTGAACCACTGAGAGTACCGTGGTCATCACGCAACCAATGTGAAAGGTAAGACCAACATTACCTATATCCTGTTGTCTGAAGATCTATTACATTGTAGTATAGCTGCGGGAACCGTAGCTTCTAGGCCCGATTTTTTTATTTATTTTTATTGTTATCGGACCATAGATGACAAAACAAAACAAAACAAAAAAAGATCGGGCCTAGAAGCTACGGTTCCCGCAGCTAATTGTAGTATTGCAATGTTTTACTGGTTTGTCGTTACCGATACAAAATGTTTGCCTTGTCAATTTAATTACTGTAGCATTACACTCTGCAGTCATTTCTCCAACCGCAGATAATTTTTAAAAAAAATGGTAAGTAATCCTTTTCTCATATTCACATTATTGTAGTCGATAAAAATTAAAGGAATCTCCAATACCTTATTGCTGTTTCAGAATCAATCAAACGTGTTAATTGACACCAAAAAAGCAGATAACAATCAGGCGCGTAGCTACCATGTAAGCCAATAAGCCCGGGCTTTCACATGATTTTGACAAGTATAGGTTTTCATGACGTGTTTTTTTCTTGCTGATACTATAAAGTGAAGTTTAAGTTTTGAATATATAGTATACATATGTAATTCCTCAGATATGATACATTGTTAATAGTGAGTGGGGCAACCTCGCTTCTCGAAATGCCCAACAAATAACAGGAGCAAGTATAAGGAACCAGTCACAAAGCACAAACAGGAGACGAAACTGTGTGGGAGACTGAGTAAAGGTGACAGTGGGGGTAACCTCGCTTCCCAATTAACTCGGATCAGATTATGAGAAAGACAAACCCAATTGCATGTTCACTAATGCAGAAGTATCAAATGCATTTATCAAGATTAGGTAAAAACCAGACAATGTATGTATGGAAGGGTGTAAAAAGCANTTGGCTCCTGAGACGTTCTAAAAAACAAAATTTTCATGGGGGAGACCCCCCAGACCCCCCTTAAAGTGGGGGAAGACCCCCTCCCAAACTCTCCCCCTGGTCGGGCTTACACATGGTAAAGGGGCTAGCTACGCGCCTGACAATATATAACATTCTTAGAAAAGGAGTGTAGCATTTTGGCCTTTTGATATTTCAGTAAATGTATGTTTTGTTATCGATTCTTTTCCCTTTTCTCTTTTTAACGTCACTGATCATTTTTTAGTTTGATTGTACGACTCCAGCTACCAGACATGGTTGACATTTGTTGCGGTCATGCAGCTTATTTTACCATCGTCAGTTATCACTGTTTTAATTTGTTCAGGTACTGAAATGTTCAATTGTAACGCCAAGAGGACAAATGAGAAAATATCAGCAGCATGGTTCTTACTGTTGCCGTGTGTTAGTGAAACAAAATAAACTTAAATTACAAGTAACAGACTTTAACGATGTCTTTTTCTACTTGCATGTTATGAAAATATGAGATAAAGAAATATATTGACATATAATGAACAAACGAGATGCATAAACATGTAAAATCACCGCCTTCCTGATGTTTAATATTTAATATCAAATAAGACGTAAATAATGAAAATCCATCATTGTAAAACTAACATTTTCAAATTTTCCGGACAGAGGAGGACATCAGAATCAAATAAGTTCTTCCTTTTTGTTTCCACTAATTTAATTATAATTATCTTTCTTTATGAGTGAAATTTATAGGTACTGAAAACCTTTTGCTATCCTTAGAAATATTTCTACACTTAACGATTAATAGGACGAGTCAAAACGAGTTTTTGAAGTAAAGAAGTTATGCTAAAGAAAAGACAACTTTAGGTTGGTCGTGGTCTACTTCTTAATAATAGTTCACTTGTGTTTAAATTTTCATCATAAAGTTTTCATCGGCTAATGCGTTAATTCTCCGGACAAGGCCGAATTACAGACGGAAAACGCCAAAGTATCATTTGACACCAGAGTGCTCTTAAACTCTTCAACGAATTGCGAGTATACCCACAGAAGCAGAGAAACAACGTAAAACAAGAAAAATGAGCGAAGAAAGAAAAGTCAGTTTTGATCTCTGGTTAGCCCATGAGAAGTCTATGTATTCTTTCTGGAGGAAAGGCTTTTACCTATGAAAATTTAATATTCTGTTTTTAGTTATTCATAAAGAAAACGCACATATTCCCTCGTATTTGCGGTATTGAACTTTCTGTATCATCAATGAAATAACATGTCTGCAACATCATGACGTCATCTCAATGTTTGATTCTAACGATGGTCTCACGTCAGGCTAAGCGAGAGCATATTGCTTTATAATTATAAATCCAAGAAACTTTCACTATATATCAGCTAACAGAAAATTTTACCTCTCCCTATGCGGACAATCTCTAAATTTGGGAGCATGCAACGACTTTTTAAATATAAATACTCGGAGTGGAATTCCTATAATAGGTCACCCAATTCATGACAACCATACCAGCGTATAAATCTGTTTGGGTCCAAGAAATAACCCATGAATTACAACAGTGATTGTTTAAGCGTAAATTTTAATCTTCTGTTTCCTCGTGATGACTGAAAACTCATAAAAAAATATAAAAAAAATGTGACATGTACGTATTTTCATTATATCGCTGCTGTCACGGGTTCAGAGGGAAAAGGCAGTTGGCATGTTCCATGCGAGAGTGTTGCATCGTCCCCTTGCACGAAAGTTTAGTTACAGTACGAAGCAGATCCCTTAATTGTGACGAAAGATCGGGAAGAGAGCTGGAAACGGCTGTTGCATCTGGTGATTTGCATGGAGTATATACAAATTATGTATCCCTACCAAGGACAGATGACAATTAAATCAGAAATTAACGACATGGCCCATGTTTTTTAGTTCTCATTATTATGGAGTTCTGATTGTAACGTGAGATACCATTGATTCTCGCTTGAAGGTTGCAGATTTATTCATTTAGCAAACATACAATTGCACCAAAAATATATTTAAACTGAGGATGACACTTGATTTATTTTGATTTCAATAACATGAAAGTTTTTTTGAAGAAGGTTAATATCAGTATTAACATCATTTTATTGTCATTCATATTCGTTATTCTACTGTAGGGAATTGGTCTAGCAATAAATGTCAGCTGCGAGCAATTAAGAGCTTTGATTTATTCAGTTTTTGACACATGCGTTAGGTAACGCAGGTGTCTAGGGGATCGCGCATGCTACGAAGTTTGTTTAACGTGGAATTACACATTTGACACTTGCACCTAATGTGACCTTATATAGTCTTTCAGCCCTTATATGGAATCTGATTTATTCAATTAAGAACTCAGTGTTTTTGTACACGGTTTAACTTGTGAGGATTAAATTTGCTATATTATAGGTGTTCATTATTAATTTTTGACAGAATTTCAGACTCCTGTGGTGCGATGCAGCAGATTGCACTCGACCAATACATTTCAAATTTTGCATGTGGTCAGGTAATAATGTGTTTTAAAACAGAGGAAATATTTTGGGGAAATGATTATTGAATTGTCGGCCGCTTGAAATCCCTGAGCACTCGTCCCTTCTCTAGCCGATTGACACTCATATTACGATATTATTCCGACTGCATCATCGAGTATCTCGACGTGTGAAACGATGGGCCCTCTATTAAAATTGTTCAATATTTAGTTGTTATTCAAAATGCAATACTATTCAAATTGATGTCTAGGAGTACCCTGTTATTATTATTTTTTTACTAAAGAGTATGTTTGTAATTTAATCGATAAAGTGATAATCTTTCAAAGTACTATCAGATGTTAGGTACTTATAAAACTTAAAAACATTAAAATGCTGAAAATTTGCACCAGAACTTTAATTCTTTTCAAAGGAGAAAAAAATTATGACACAGAAGTTGTGCGGAAAAAATGTAAAATAAACATAATTTGCCTTTAATTGCGGACTTCCAAATTCCAAAACTAAAGTAGCCTCAGTGACGCATTTTTTTTTAATTATTTCCCATGAGTTTCAATCCGCCGTAACTAATTTGAAAAATCAAAAATAAATCACATATTTCAAATAGTAGAACACGCTTGAATAGAAAGAGACGAATTTATAACGGTATTGACCAACCCTTTGAAATAATACTGGAGCACCTCACGTCGCGTAACTTAGCCATTCCCGTGTCGTCGCGATCGATTTGCAACAAATATAAGCGACCGCCATCGATGATATTCTGAACGGGTTGCTGTTCTCAAAACTGCATACCTGCCACGCTAATAACCTTTCTCAATCACTTGAAATTATGGAACGTAATATGAATGAGAGTACACAAAAACGATATATCGTTTGAAGTGATCTGAAATAGTAGTTCAAAGGCCGAAAATCGGCAATTCGACATGTTGTTTCAAATGCGATATTTTCTTTCTTAATAAAGCATATCGGGCGTATGTATGCTTGCTTCAGTACTGGAAAAGTAAATGAAGACAATCATGCAGACCATCTCTGGGTTTTTTAACTTTAAAACGTAGCAGGCCCATTTAGTAGCCACATCGTATCTTTAGTAGCCAGTTAAAAATAAAAATAGTCAATGGCTACCGAAAGCGCGAGCCCTGAAAATATATCACATTGTTATGCCTTGAAATCTAGAATCATTGCGAGATTATATCAATAAATGACAGTTAACACATTAAAAAACTTGCATGTAAATTATAATTCTATCTAATGATTTGGAGCGTTCACAATTCATTTTTCTTTATGAATATACAAGCTACTCTTTTGAAAGATGATTATATCCTGCCTACTGACAGATTGCATAATGAGATTTCCCCCCCCCCCTTTTTTTAAAACATTTTCAGTTGATACTTAGAAATTGAAGTTTTCATCAGAGAAACTTTTTCTTGCATGATGGATTAACAGGTATTTAGTGTTATACTTACGTACTACAAACCAAAGGAGGATATTTTTTCTGAAGAAAGTTGAAATAAATAAATACACAAAATTATTGGAATAACTTCTATGATTCATTCCACTCTAGCATTTTATTTTAAATAAAATGTCAGAAAGAATTTAAGGAAATATATAGATAAAGCCTCTTTGGAAAGTACAAGGTTTCTAGCCAAGACTGGTACATTTTGTATCGAACTTAAATTTATGCAACACTATATCGTTCAGATTACTTGCGTAACAAAATAAACTGGATTGGTGACACCTGTCTGAAGAAAATCTGGATCCGCTTCTGGTAAGGTCTAAAGAAAATATAATAAAAATTGTTGAACATGGAAAAAGCATGACTTATAAAAAAATGACTGTTAAATATTTTTGTATTTCAGACAGCACAGGAAGAATTGAAAGATATGAATAAATCTATAGAGGCTGCAATTATCAACTGCATTGAAACTGAAGATAATATTATCTGCAATAAAGATTGCCAGACCTCGTATACATGCTGTGCTGTTGTGACCCAATATGGATTCAAAAGTGTCCATTTCATCACATATTAATTTTTCAGACACATTCGGGATACATGCTCTCGCATCAAAAATTCATTTTTTTCCTTGAGAGTGACCACCCTTCTAGTTGAGGCCATAGCTCCCTCACATATCCTCCTCACCTAGTCACTTTCATCATTGACTGTTGCATTTTGCAACATTACATAGGACCACCTCTATGGGTAACGAGCTTTATATTGGTATGTCCTGGAACCAAAACAATATTTTTTCAGGTCACAAACAATATTAAAATCCAAATATGTTAAAGTTGGAAATTGTCAACTATTTTAAGAAACATGTCTACATGCGGATAGTTAAGAAGGATGGGGGACTTAAAAATAAAATAAATGTCAGTAAGATGTATTTGCCAAGGAGAGCTGGGCAAAATGAAGGGCTGTCACAATATATCGGGGGAAAAGGTATATCGCAATACACCGGTATATCGTATCGTACCACAATACAGAGATGAAATATTGCTGTATCGCAATATTTTTGTTGAAAGCTTATTTTTATGTATCTCATTCTGTTTGGTGTTTTAACTTTGCAAATTACTACAAGTTCTAACAGATATGCCAATAAGCATAAAACAGGCTTTTAATAGTGGTGCGAATTAGTTCAAATTTTGTAATCGATGGTTGGTTTGACAAAAACCTTAAATCCATGTGATCCATGTTATCTACATGATTAAGTTTGATAACATTCTGACAACAACTTATTATAAAATCGAGCACATCTTTTCTATGACAATATATCGGGATACGTATCGCAATATATTCGTTCTGTATTGCAATATATCGTGATACACTATTGGCGTATTGTGACACCCCTAATAAAAGGTACCCCACCCTGGTCAATTGGCTTAATTGACCCACAGCTTGGACAATTCTGGGGATTGTGATTAACTGTTGCCTTAGCATAGCACACGATACACTTAACTGACTAATTGTAGAATTGATTCCATACTATACCCCTAGTTTACGTATGTAAGAAAATAGTATTTTGAATATCAGAAAAATATTAACTCAAGAAAACTTTCACAAGCCTCCCCTATATTTTGCACCAAAACTGAAACATGTATTACAATATTTGTTTACAGTGAGGTTGTTATTTTAAGACACAATGTTAATAAGTCCCTGATCGGCTCCCGGGGAGGGGGACTATAGGTTTGCACTCCGTCCGTCCATCTGTCCTTCCATTCAAGAAGTTTGGCGAACATATTTTCTATACTCTTTTACCTGGAGTAACCAGATTTAGTGTACAAGGACATCTTGGCATGGTGGAGAATAAGGTCATTATTACCTCACTTTGACATATCCTTTGACCTTATTTGTTTTTAAAGTTTGTCCGGGGCATATCTTCTTTACTACCGGCATTTTACCTGGAGTAACCAGATTTGGGGTACAAGAACATCTTGGATGGCGGAATGCAGAGGCAAGAATTAAGTCACTGTGACCTATAACTTGACATTTGACCTTCACTTTTTCAAAATGTTTGTCCGTGGCATATCTTCTGTACTGTTTGACCTGGAGTAACTAGATTTGGTGTACACGACATCTTGGGATGACGGAGTGCAAAGTGCAAGAATTAGGTCACTGTGACCTATGACTTGACCTTTGACCTTTTCTTTTGAAAATGATTGTACGGGACATATCTTCTAAACTATTTTACCTGGAGCTATCTAGTTTTTGTGTTCAATGACATTTGGGATGGTGGAGTGCAAAGTGCAAGAAGAAGGTCACTGTGACCTGTGACTTGACCTTTGACCTTCACGTTTGAAAACGTATGCCGAGGCCTATCTTCTGTACTATTTCACATGGAAAAACCAGATTTGGGGTACAATGACATCTTGTGAAGATAGAGTGGAACGTGTAATAATTAGGTCACTATAACGTCACTGACCTATGCTTCCTGACATAAGTGTACTGCTTGTTAATTATAGAAACCATTACCGGTGGGGGACTAGGGATTGCCTTGCAAAACTTTGCCTTGTTATAAAACATGTATATCTGAAATGAAGTATCCTGGTAAGGCTGATTGAATACACCAATCAGTGAAATTACCTTGTATCCTGTTGAACTTGGTATCATCAGAGCATTGATTGAATCTGTGCTCCGATTAGGGAATACAGCAATTAAACTATAGCTAATAAGTAGTACAAATAATTAAACTATTTATTCTTCTTTGTTTATTAAGGGGAAATGATTTGTGTTTCATACAGCTACCATTAACATAATCATACATCTGACGTATGACACAAGGCAAAATCCTAGTTGACCGAAAGACATTTGTGACATGTGCACTGCTGCTGGTCTGTAGGAAATATATGTTTCACCCTCTACCAATAGGCACTAAGGAGATATTGCAACAGTCATATAATTATGCGTTCGGAAGTCCACTCTTTATTTATGGCAAAAGCAGAGCCAAACGCTATTGAAACAGTACTTATGGTTGGTCCACGGAGGGAAAGTACATTTCAGGCTATTGCCAACACAGACATTAAATAAGAATAAGTATCCGTTCACATCTGTTTCATCAAATTTGCATTGTGTTTATTCTCCATCTCTACTGACTGTATTGTGTTCTTTTTTTCTAAAATGTTTTATAACTGTGGCAATATTGCAACTTCAAAGCATGTGTCTGGAGTACTTTCAGTACTTTGATTAGTATATCAACAGTCTGATAGCATTATTATGTACCGTAGAAAATCGAGTATATTGACTCAGAAAAACCGTTCCATTAAAAGTGAATTCTGATGTACAGTAAGGCAAGTCACGTTCCCTGTGCCTGCATTAACCGTACATTAGCAAACGCAATGAACTTGACGCTTCAATTAAAAGTTCAAAGAAAAGCCTCAATGAAATAGCCTTCCATTCTTTTCTCCTCTCAGTTATCAGTTATGAATTCAAAATACCGTATTCCTTACTTTCTTAATAGTTTCTTAACATAAGTTTGATGTATCAGCAAATCCCTTTTTTACTCTAAAAATACTAGCATTAAAACGAAGTGTTTTTGTAACAGATGATGCTTAGGGCAATTATTGGCGAAAAACGGCGTACTCAACACCGAACGATCAATTTATAGGAGAAGCCTTTTTGTTTTACTTGGATATTTAAAAGCAACTGAATAAAAGCCGATTCCATTTCACGAAAGCCACACTGCAATATTTACAATTACTGAACCACACCATCAGGTCAACACATTCAAGGTCATGGTTTCCTTGCGTCCATGAATAATGCATAAGCAAGTAATTTGAATTTTAAATGTCAAGATTTCAAATTTTCAAACATAATATTAACGTCGTAATATCATATTACATATCGAAGCATGCTGTCATTTATGGCTTGTTCTATTTGCAGATTTACAAATGTGTACAGTTAGCAGATCGCTGATACTTAATGTACACGCATATTTATTCCTTCTATTTATCTGTGGATATATCTCGCATGTGAACTTCTCAATCTATATGTTAACAAAAAGGAAACGGTCGGTGTAGAGATACTTTCTAGACAGTCATCGAACTTCACAGCATTGTTATACATTATACATATATTACTACGCGTCATGATATTCAGGGCTTAAACTATTCGTTAATATAGAACAGGACTGCTATTAACAACACACATGTCTGTATGTTCCATATAGTGCCTTAGTCAGCACTGCAGTGCATAAGATAGATATATATCGGGTCACTTTGACAAATCCTGATTATGTGATAAAACCGCCTTGATTGATATATATTTACATATGCCCTTCCCTTTTTCCATTAACTCTATGGAAAGTCAGCCTGTAGTTACTGGACATGATCATGGATTCCGTGACGTCAGTGTTAGCGACACGATAGCCGCCATCTTGTTTTTGTCGTTTGGTTCATACAAGTCGCATTTTAACGGGTTTCGCAGACAATGAAGACATCAAGAATAAGAAAGAAATTTCTTACTTTTGTATTTAAATTTTCTATATAATTAAAGCTTTTAACTGCATTTAACAGTTGTCGCCTGGTTACATTTTTTTAATGGCGACCGTTGTTTGGAAAGTCCTCGGTCCGATAATGGCCGTCTGTTGCTGTTCCAAGAATTGGACCATTGAGGTTTTGCGGCAGCAGGACATATAAATTAAGCTCATCCGACTAATTTATAAAAGACAGGTCGTATGAGGAAATATAAATATAACGATTGAACAGATAAATAATCATGACGTCCGTCGTCACCCAGATTGCATTCATATTGGCTGTAACTGCAATCTGACAGACGATCAATCCTAAAAAAACAGACCTGGTAAAGATGTAATATCATTAATAATTGGCTTCACGAAACACAAACGTATTTCAAAACCTTATCTTTTAAATGATCAGGAAACAGATATTTTTTGTTAAAATCTATTGTAAGAAACGATGTCATGTATCAATCCTGTGTTCTTCCTTATATTAACGTCCAGGATAAAATAGTATAAGTAGCTTATTTTATTTGCTAAGGTACCAGAAGCTAGTTTGCCAACATTGCTTGTAAAAATTCCTTGGTGTACTGTGATTGTTATTAGCCTATTAATATACCCAAAGATTATAGATCTTATAATGAAACTCTCGTCTGCTTACAAAATCTTCTAAACTCTATGTAGTTCAAACGTCAGACAAAGCTAGGTAATTATTTTTTATTCTGAATATTTCAATATCTGACATAAAGAATTTGTTCACTTCAAATAGTTTTCTTATTTTTGCAGAGTTAGCGAAATAACGTGCACTTGAAAATTAAGTGACTGACAAAATTCAATAACCCTTAACAATATATATTCCTTGTGGGACTATGACCGCCAAATTGTTATGTTAGAACAAACTACCCGTCCTGATCACACCAGTGCCCCATAAAAGTTCATGTATGCTGCATCCTGGTACGTACTAGTATCCACCACCCATTCTTATTCTAGTAACAAAATTGAGCTTTTTATGTTTCTATTCATGCCATGCGACAAATGCAAACCGGTAAATAATCTGTAAATTCCCCTAATTTTTTTTATTTGACGTTAGGACATGGATTGTCTCCGGTTACACTGACAATACTGTTAAGGAATCGATTTGCAAAACTGTGGCTGATATTGTGTCCTCATAGAATATTTTGTCCTCATAGAATATTTTGTCCTCATAGAATATTTTAAGTTCAATCAAGGCTATACGGCGGAAATGATATTAAACAAGTGGTAATTTTATTAATATCTCAGTAAATTCATTATCGCCATAAACAATTATATACAATGATACTAAATTCTAAATAATATAAATATACTTTTGTTGTATAATGGATGTATTTTGTTGAATAATACATGTTCTCTGTTGTATGATGGAACTATTTTGTTGATATTCTGTTAAATTATTGATATGTGTTTTGTTGCATAATGGATTTATAATGTTGAATGTTGGAAATATTTTGTAATCTTTTTTTCAGAATGTCTTCCAACATCCCAAATATACCTAGCTTATTTGAAGGAGCAGGGCATGCTAAACTGTATGCAAAATACCGACCATCATATCCAAAAGAGTTATATGAAAACATACAAAAATATTGTCAACAATCGGTCGCAAACACATTGGACCTAGCCATCGATGTTGGATGTGGAAATGGACAGAGTACTTTCCCGTTGGTAAATATGTGTAAGCATGTTATCGGAGTGGACATCAGCAGAGAGCAAATATCAGAAGCAAAACGGGCTGTTAGCAACGCCGACTTCAGGGTAGGCCGTGCAGAGGACATGGGTTTTCTAGGTGATGGAACAGCAGACCTGATGACGGTAGGTACTGCCATTCATTGGCTTTACACACCGTCATTGTGGAGAGAGGCGACACGTGTGCTTTGTCCAGGGGGTGTTTTGGCAGTGTATTCCTACAGAGTCCACGCGATTCACAATAAGGAAGCTCATCACCTTATATGGGAGGTATATTCAATGTAACCTGTCATACTAGGACGACATGGTAGTCATGGCGTCAAAAACTTATATTCCGTCTTTGCATATTGCAGAGTTGTCTTCTCTTGTGAGCAGGTATTGATTGTTACGTCATTGGTTTGTGTGAAAAAAATTACGTCGTTTTCTCAAAAATTAGTGACGTTACTCTCACAAACCAATGACGTAACAATCAATACCTGCTCACAAGAGAAGATAACTCTGCAATATGCAAAGACGGAATAAGACTTGGATTTTCTACTTCAGTGACGTATTGCTTTCCAACTCAACTCAAGAAAAAGCAATTAGCATTTGATCATAAAAATAACTATATCCATGCCATTCAATTTGATGCAATATTTTGTTTTATTAATTGACGCGATTCCATTTGATAGAACAATTTGTTTTGTATCAGGATTTCTATAACAACACTCTGAAGGACGTTTGGACTGAGCACCGTATTCATTTGGATAATGGCTTAGCTTTGATAGAACTTCCCTTTGGGGATTCGATCAGGTGACTATCTCTATTTTGCACTTTTAAACAACAAACGTCTTGGCATTTGGAATGCAGACACAAATCAATAGCTTTAAATAAGTGAATCATATACATGTATATATATGAATCGAAGAAGACAATCCGTTACTTCCATATTATTGAAATTCAGATTGAATAGGTTCCACTTTCATGTTTTTTTGCTTTTATTAATATTTCCAAAGAAAGTGAAACATGTTGTGTGACCTTTTGCTTTGGCGAACACATACGACATTGGAACATATTCATAAGAATCACAGTCTACGTGGTACACGGGAACGAACATCGTTTAAACATGTTCTCGTTTATTTATTTGTTTTACATTCAATCGTAGAGTGTAATTAGTAATTAGTTTATAACGTAAATTTTAAACAAATAAACCAGACCATCAACGCACAAAAAGTATCTCAAAGGTGATGCAAAAAGATGAAAAAAATAAAAACCATGGCGACACCAAAAAACAATTCAAGACGCCTAACTCAACCAAATCCATTGATAAAAAAACGATTCTAAAAAAAAAAAATAAGATATTTTATCAAACGAAAATTATTTGAGAATTTACATAGTTAAGTTATGCGATATGAATGATCTGAGACTGATACTTTAAAACAATGGAGGTAATTTAGTCAATCAAACATGTTAACTACACATGATTTTAGAGTATATATGTAAGTGTATTTCATGCATTCCTCCAGTGAGGAACCTCTACTTATCGAGACAGAAGCAGACATCGATGACTACATTGGGTTCATCACGACTTGGTCTGCATGGCAACTATTTGAGAAGAGATACCCCGAATCAACTGTTTTAATGGATTTGCGTTAGAAGTAAGCATTAGCATTAATTGACTTATTTCTATTTAGAAGAACAGTGTCCAGACTCATTTAATGGAGTTTCCACTTGTCCGCTAGTATCACCAGTGTTTTAGAACATATAGTGGCCAATTACACATGCAGATTTATGCCAATCCTACACACGTCTCGCTATTCATATCAAATTGAGATCGGATTATTAAGGTTCCGCTGTAAATAAGATGTTTTTTTTCTGTTATTTAAACCATAACAATATAAATATGTCCTATCCATACCGCAGCACCTGATATTTCCCGAAGGTATTCCTAATTGCCTTCAAACTTGTACCCTTTTGTCTTCAATTTGGCCGTTTTAAGTTAGACTTTTTGATCATGCTGTACTTGTTGTTGTTATACATTATAAATACATTTGCTCTTAGTTCGTTATAGTAAAGTATATCAGACACATGCATTCTTGTTATGTGGATGCAGCACTTCATATTGCCATCGAATGACAGAATATATTTCAAGACAGGTGAAAACTAAGGAACTAGAATCGACACTTCGCTAATAATTCGCTGATACTGACTTATTCGTACAACGTGAGCAGTCAACAACTGTTAGGTCAAGTGATTTGTGTCCCCGCTCCCCCGAAAACAAAACACTGCAACAACAACAACAACAACAATTACAAAAAAATGGTTCAAGTCATTGTAGTAATACAACTGCTAGGTACTTCTTGGTTATTTGTTGATAATGATATATTCGGTCATGTCTATATAAAAACTTTAAGTTTTACGTTTTTCTCAAACTTTATATGAACCCTGCTTTATACTTACAGGCTGCAGACCTTGTATACAGATGATGTGTCGGGTGATGTCCGCCCAATCACGTTTACCTCACCTGTCTATCTGCTGCTGGGAAGAAAACCACTCGATCAAGTTTCTTAAATAATATGTCCAATACATTCAAATGAGTTAGACATTTATAATGGTTTTATTTATCACTCAGATGTCTTTTCTTTAACCAGGATTATGTTTTGCCGGAGAATGTTAAAATTCACTTCTTGATAATCACCTTTATGTGAAAAAATTTGAATGCAAATATAAACAGTTTTCAATAAAGTGTAATGGTGTCTGTATACTACAAATGGAGAGAATCAATTGTTTTTAGACCTGTCTGTGCTTTGTGTTACATTCAGAATTAATCCCATGTCAGCAATTTGTTAATTATGTAATGTATATACAACAATATCACACATATATTATATCGACATTCATTCTTTTGTCAATCTCTCAGCGTTATATGATTGTTTTCAAATCATTTTAAGATGATATAATATAATAAATAAAAGATAAATAAATGAAATCCAGTGCTCGGTATGTTTAGACACGCTTTCAGTTAAAAAAAAGTTTTTTTTCTCAGTTTGGCGTCATTTACATATTTTTCTATATTTCATTTTGTTTCTATTATTGTAACAAGATGGGAAATTCGTGAATGGTAAAAGTCCATTCTCGATACACGAAACAATTTAAAAGTAGTTCTATATTAGAACACTATATACTTACACATAAAAGACAATGTCAGCCGTTATCCTAATTTATGTACAAAGTGTGACATCTGCATTACTTTATATCTTAATGATAAATCATTTCATAGTTCAAGAACAACATATAAAGATCCGTTAGAGAGTTCATCACACATTAGAATCAGAAGGAGATGAGGGAGGAGACGTTCGGAAACAGTTAAAAGTCTTAAACACGAACATTAAATAGTCTTAAACACGACCATCTATAATTAAAACCTATTTGGATGGTTGGGTTTCACCAAGGCGGCCAGGGTTCGATTCCACGATCAGACATGAAAAGGTTGGGGTCTTCTCATCCACCCGATCACGTGGGTTTTATTCGGGTACTCCGGTTTCCTCCCACTAAGACCCTCCACGCGCTAACATCCAGGCCAACAAGAATGACTGATATAAGTTGAAATAACATGTTTCATAATTATTGTAAAATAAATAAAGTTTATTTTTATATCGTATATTAAAACATATATTATAAAGCAACAGTCAAAACTCTGACAACAGATACACAACAATGTGTGATGCTGATTTAGCCTTCAAAATTAAAAAAAAAAAAAAGCTTTATTAATGGGTCAGTGTAAATGTATAGCTACGACTTTGCAACAAGTTAGTATCATATTGGGCGAGAAGAAATACACACAGCTGAATGAACAACCCATCTTAGAATGCGGATTATATTGAGCCAGGTAAAAACGTACATACATGTCAAAATATATTAACTATTACATTTAGGAATCAAGTTTCAATTACACAACTTTATCGTTTCTGAATTATTTAATTACATATTTTGCAATCAACCTCTATTTGCAATTCCATCTCTATTAAAGCAAAATTAATTATCGATATAAAAATAGAACTCGTATTCGTAATATATAGAAAAAAGTGTTTACAATTTTAAATCTACATTTTAAACTCAAACCGGAGAAAAAAGAACTCGCACAGTAAATTTATCTCATAAGAGAAATAAACTACATATCTAACCTGAGCACTATTTTATACACAGTTAATAAAGTTAGAAGTTCATATAAAACACTGATGTCGAAAGCAGCGATAACAAATGGTGTTGATGATTAAAAAAACTATTAATTATCCAAACCTCCTTGGTAGTGCTTTATTTTTGTTTTACCTGATTAATGAATCATTAGGCAGACCAGATAACATTTACAGTTTTAATCATAAAACGTTTTCTTAGTTTGAAACAAATATCTGATCAAAGTTATATTTCATTTTATCCTGATTTAGTAGTCATTTAGGCAATTAAGTTTCTGCATTAATAAATCCATCTTGATATCTCTCTTATTGGATGACTCCTGTTATTTTGACTTTTATTTTTTTTATGAATTCTTTTTTTAGATAATCCCAACTTTATTTTAATACTTGTTCTAAAGTAACAATGTTGATGCATGCCAAGATCAAATATTACAGAAATCACTGGATTAAGTGAAATCAATGGTCCTTCGGTTGTAATGTATTCAAAATGTACTTGTTGCAACTTAATTCAAGACAGTTGGTAGACAAAAAGCAACATCATCTGAGCATATTCTTGAATCCTTTAGGTCCAACTGTTCACCATTTTGTGACACTACGGCAGACCACAGTTTGTCTTCATCTTTTATGGGGAATGTGAAGCATTGCTTCAAAATTATTTGTGATTTGTCATTTCATACCGAAATCACCCCATACCTAATAATGCACCATAACGTTAACTGTAACAACCATTTTAGTAAATCGCCTTGTTATCAAAGTTCATGAAAACTTTGTTTTATAAATAGATAATCTCCTGTTCGAATTTCATTGATGTGTTCATACTTGAATCTTACATTTGATCACCACCTACAATTCTGTGTCTTAAGCGTATCAGTTTAGCCCCATGCATGTATACTCGGGTCACAGCACCAGACTTTTGACATTTTGACAGATAGATGTCTGCCTTCCACATGTACATCAATCTTTCAAAAGTCTGGTGTAGGGATCATTGGAAAAACAATTAAATCGAACTCTGAATTACAAGCTTGTCAACTCATAAAAGGGCATATCGTATGATGGGGAAAGCTTCGACGTTATTTCCATGATTTTCTTACAGTACACAGGGTTTTCTTTGACAAGACAATCGGATTGATTGAAAACAAATAAGGTATGTCTCAATTTTGCATCAAGCATGACATGTGCGTGTACAATGTTAACATAAAACGGCAGCGTTGACAATGACAACTGGAGGGGAGGCGCTGATTAACGAAAGTTTTTAAAAGCCCCCACAGCACCCACCTTACAATTCCAATGACAGCGGGCAGGTTTGCTAACTGGGAAGAAATGGGTGTTTTATGAAACATAAAATAAGTGAAGAGATCTTCATTGTACATAAAACTATGACAGTGTTCTCGCGCATAAAACAGTGATATCGAACTGAACGACAGCCGATAGTCGTGCGTGATATATTTGGCCCTTGCGGGTACCAACGTTGTAGTAGATAGGCGTATTCTTAGTATGTTGCTTGTCAAGATAGGATTTTAAAGCGGATTTGATCGTACATTTTGTGGAAGACTATTCCATTGGTCTATAACAGAAGGTAGAAATGACTGCTTAATATGAAAATATTGCAGCACTACAGTTACTCTTTAAGGTATTGTCGGAGTTTCTGGTATCATATCGATGCCCTTCCGATACAGTACCTGGGATAAGGCTATATAAATAGTCAGGTATATATTGATGGAAAATTTTATGTTACTGGATACTTTTAGGATTTTGCCTCCGATCGAATAAACTGACCCAAGCTGATTCATTGAAAAGTTTGTCAATGCTTACTAATTTAGTTGCACCTGTTACAATTCGAGCGGCTTAAATATTGAGGTTTTCAAGTTTCTTTCCCAACTCATTCGGTATGTTCCCCCACACTATATCTTCATACTCAAGTAGAGGTCTTATAAATGAAAATTATATTGATTGTAAAGTATTTCTAAGCATGCAAACGACTTATGTATATAGAATTCTGAGTTCAAAGATTTAATAAGCTGTTCTGGGCATCTAAAGTTGAATTTTGTGGCATGGATTCCTCAAATTAGAATTGCACAAAAGAAATCTTTGCAATTGTCATTATAAAGATATTGGTACGAATATGTGCAAGATATTTTATTCTCCCACAACCACTATGGGTTCCCTCCCTCCCAACTCATTGGATCAGGCTGCTAGGAAGTTGGACGTAATCTTCTGATTTTATTATACCTCTACTTATTTTACACTATACAAAAGTAACCACATAAACAAGCTATTTCCCCTCTAACTGCATGCCAGGGAAATAGTTCGTCTGGAGGGGTGCGATAGTTTTGAAACTATTTCCCTCAGAAAATGCGGGATATTGAGTGACGTCGTAGGCGGGGCCTGACCGAATATTGACCAATCAGCGCAATCGAATGATGTCGGCAATTTCCGGCCAGCGGAGCCGGTACTTTCTGGACCGACCTTCACCTCGCATTGTTGTTGACAGACGACAACAGAAATGGCGACCCCCAGGTTTTCTGTGTTGGACGAGAGCGAGTTGTCGGACATATTGGAGGCAAAAGACAGTTGGCTAATTTTCAAGCAAAAACTGTGATTTATTGTTTATTGTACATGTGATATCCTTTATTTCATGTTATTGCGAAAACTGTTTTTTTCTGATGTTGATTCTCAAGAAAATTTTAGTTTTGTTAATAAAGTGTCCCAACTGTTGAAAATTTGTTGTCTAATAATATTTAGAATATTGTAAGGGAGTGTTTGTATCGGTATAATAAAACAGTTGAAGTATGGGTATTTCGGGATATAGCAAGTTTATGATCCCCCTCGTCCAGGACTATTTCCCTCAACTTCGCCTCGGGAAATAGTCCTGGCCCGGGAAATAGTCCTGGCCTCGGGGGATCATAAACTTGCCATATCCCTCACACCCATACTTTAACTGTTAAATAACTTCATGTAACAATGCTTTGTGACGTCATATTCTATTGTGACGTCATATTTTATTGAGACGTCATATTTCGTGGCAATTACTTCCCCGATCGAAAATAGGAAGTTTGTGTTCCGATGAAAAACGTACGGTTTTATAGAAATAAAATGAATGTTGTTGGAGAAAATGGTCCATAAACTTGTGATGTTTAATTATCATGATTATCTTAATCTCTGTACGTAATTTCAAATTTGTAAACTGTAGTATATACGTCTCTGCTCGAGTTATATAAACATGATAACTAACCATCACTCGTTTGGGAATTACGTCGGAGCAAAAATTTAGTTTTGCGCCAAATACGGCTTACGGCAGAGTAAAATGCTCCCATGATGGAAGAACGTGGGAGGTATTTTTGCGCTTTCTTGTATAAATACTGAAAACTTACCATTGTAACTCAGTCTTAGCTGCTATATGAATATTTAAATTTGTAGATTGAATTGGTTTTGACTAAATACTCATATATATATATATACGGACATCAGTTTTCATACAGCTTTGCGGAGATTTGAATGCAATAACTATTTACATGTCATTACATTACTTTTACACAACACATGTCTTGGCCAATGACCCATCAACAAAACAACATTGAATAGTCTGAACTAACCACAAGTTTTAGCGATATTTTTAGCAAAATATACAGTTGGTATGTATGCTGATACGGATTACGACCCTGTATGATACGGATTACGTTCATTTACAAACTGGTATGACACTGATTACGGTCAAATAATCATATTTTAACTAAATGAAAATCAATATCTTAACAAATTTTAGGATATTTTCTCGGTCACACAGCATCACATAGGAACAAATAGAATGTTTAAAATTGACTTTCTTAATTTTTTGATTTTTTCTTCTGGGTACCACACTCATTACAAACTTGTCCGTCATTCGGGGTAGATGTGTATCAGTTATATAGACCGAATATGTTCGTAATTATGAAATCTAGACAGGTACTATTGGAATAAAATAATTATCAGACAATTATATAAACTTACACTCTTATTCATATCACATATATTTCATTCACCACACACTGCAGCTCGCACATGCATGGTGTGACTATCAAAAACAAAATCACACGTTTAAACAAACGATGTATGTTTCTAATGAAAACATTTATTCTGTCTCGGAATCACTTAAGTTCAGCTCATAAGTTATAATTAATAACTAGAAAATAAAAAAATAAAAATGGTAAGCTACTTATTAAGGGGTAGTAACTCTTATTTCAAGGGAGGGAATTCGAAATGCTCGGTGATGCGACCTCACAACTTTTACCAACTTGAACTGTAGGCCAAAGGCTAACTAATACCCCCGGCTCCTATATGAACCAGAACTGTAAGCTAAATGCTAAGTAAGGTAAAGCAATCCATAGTCTCCCACCAGTAATGATTTATTTATTCACTGAGCTGTACACTTATTTAAGTATATAGGTAACTGACATACTTTCTGTACTCCCTCCCAATTGCAAAACATACTTGCAAACTAAATCTTGTTAACCCAGATCAACCAGTTTTGCTGAAATCGACATAGTAAGGAAGAGTTGTCACGACAAAGATTTCAACCAAAGGGCCATAACTCTTTAAAAAGGGGTCGAAATGGAAAAAATAACATACCCTGATGCACGAAATCAGGGGGTAATGACCATATCTGTAAACTTTCATTGAAATCGGACCAGTAGTTTAGGAGACAGACAAAGTTTTTTTCCCAACAATGGACCATAACTCCTTTTAAAAGTGTTCGAATGAAAAAATAATACCTGGATGCACAGTAGCAGGTGATAGTTATCATATCTGATAAATTTCGTTAAATTTGGTCCTGCAGTTTTTGAGGAGTTTTCCGGACAAGGATTTTTCAACAACGGTCCATAACTTTGTAAATAAAGGTCAGAATGAAATAAGAATACCTGGATGCACAACTTCAGGTGGTAGCTATCGATCCATATTTTAGAAGGAGTTGTCCGGAGAAAAAGTTTCAGGATTTGTTAAACAAAGGGCCATAACTTCGTCAAAAAGGGTCAGTATAACAAAAATGGTACCTGAATGTTTCAATGAAACTGGTCCATCACTTTAGAAGATGATGTCTGAACAAACTTTTTCAGATTCCAGTATAACCCCCTAACATCGTTGCGGGGGTATAATAACATGTCTAACTTACTTACTCAAGTGATAAAACAATTACATGACTGACATGTTGAGGGTATATAAAAGAGTAACATAAATTCATTTTCGAAGTTACTTTGTCTCTCAGAGCTATTAATTTCTTTACATTGGCATGGCTTTTCCAAATAAGGGGAGGGGACCAGTGCTTGTTATGGCTCAACATTATCCAAACTATAAGTGTGCTGGTCAACGTGTAACACCACCACAACTATTGTGCCAGTTTTTTTTTACATAATGACAAGATACATAACTCACCTGAAGAGACGGAGATATAAAATAGTGATAAAAAACTCTCGCGTGATAATCGATTTAATACAACGTAATCCGTATCAACATAGAACGTAATCCGTATCAACTAAAATTGAGCATGTTCTGTATCCGTATCACCAGTATCAAATTGCAGTTTATGCACAAATGTAATGTATATTTAATAATAATAGTTACTGGTACGGAGAGGACTGATACGGGTTTTGGGGTGTGATACGGCGGGGGCTTTTTCAATATTTCAAAAGAAAAATATATCATAAGACAGTGTAGCTTTTATTAGTAAGTATGTACTAAACAGAATAAAGCATGTCTTTTTCCATATCACACGCGGTATTGTCTCGGGTTGATACTGGGTGTGATATGGAAAAGGTCCTGTATTATTCTTTATTACATACTTACTGATAAATACGGGTTTTTTGTATATGCGATACGACACAATTTCTCTACCCCATATCAGCCCCCGCCGTATCACCCCCCAAACCCCGTAGCAGCCCCCGCCGTATCACACCCCAAAACCCGTATCTGCCCGCAAAACCCGTAAATATGTAATAAACAGAATAAAACACGCCTTTTTCAATATCACACCCATTATCAACCCTCGACCAATATCATTCCTCGGGCCCTCGGGCTCATATTGCAGTCTCGGGTTGATACTGGGTGTGATACGGAAAAAGGCGTGTTTTATTCTCTATCTATCTATTTATTAGTAAGTACAAATGTATGTAATAAACAGAATAGAACATGCCTTTTCCCATATCACACCCAGTATCAAACCTCGACCAATATCATTCCTCGGGCCCTCAGGCTCATATTGCAGTCTCGGGTTGATACTGGGTGTGATATGGAAAAGGCATGTATTATTCTCTATGTATCCCCCGAATTCTCATTAATTAGAAAAATTATGGGTTTGTGATCTATTTTAGATTACTCTCACCTTTTTAACAAAATTATTATCCCCGTGATTTCGTTGTTGTTGCTGATTCCTTTTTCTTCTTTTTAAAAGTGGGGAATATTGAACAAGATCCAGATTTACGAACATCTGTCCCGAAAGGATGGGACGTTGTGGCTAGACAAATATTATCGCGCCTTTGCTACGAGGAGTACTCTCCCATTTTCCGTAATTCTGTGTACGGGTGTGGTTTTAAAGTTATAGGCCAACACTGCGTTTCCTGGTGAAGTGACACATTCCGTTCGCACTTGGAAGGAATACGGCTGAGGGCCTAATGGTAGTTAAACAACGGTAAGCAAAACATTAACTTATCGACTAACAAAGAAATTATGAGATATTCGTGTATGATAAAGATATTCGTGTTTATCATGCAATAAAAGCGCACCATCAGTTCTTAATTGTCACCCAGAGGCAGTGCCGCCGAGGTCGAGGATACATGAGCTACTAGGCCTGATCTCCTTTTGTTTTGACAAGGTTATCGTGGTTACCTACTAAGATCTGAACCTTGAAACTTCCTGACGCAAATAACATACAAATTCTGTAAACAATGCAGCATTTACATTCATGATTTATTCTTAACTTTTCCGCAGGTCACAATAAAAATAGTAGATCTATACAAAATTAAAGCCGGGTCAATGGCAACACTGACGTGCAGGTGTGACAGGTTTTAATTGTACATAGGATTAAGGTCGCCTTCTCGCTTCGAGCTAGACGAAAATTTCCCTTTAGCTCAGTGGTAGAGCGTCCGACTAGGAACCTGAAGATCGAGGGTTTGATCCCCGGTGGAAGCACACTATTCTCTTTCCTACACAGGCACATCAATATATATATATAATGAGATCATATTAATGTGTGTTTATTATATCGTTCCAATGGAAAAAGGGTCACCTTCAACAGGCTCAAGGTTTTATCATGTGAGAGAGCATAGCTAGCAGTCATAGGAAAAGGATATAGATACATGGAATAGGAGAATAATGACGCCAATTGGTTGAATATATATCATCCAATCACTACTCATCTCACAACTCAATCACTTATTTATTGCATTACCAAACCCAAATGATTTTTTTTAAATGTCTTATGGAAAAGCAAAGTTGACAAAACCGAAAGAGACATTGTTATTAGAGACTATATTGATGGTGAATTGAAAATGATGCCTGTAATGTCTTTCATAGAATCCTTAAAATTAACATGGATAAGGCCATTAAGGAGACTATTTACAACATCAGGTAAATGGTATGAGATTTTAAAAACTTATATTGATTTAAATATATTAGCAAACTGAGGGACGGAATACACTGTTTAATGTGAAATGATGAGTAATTTTTTTTTTGGAAAGACGAGTTTAATGCATGGAAAAAGTTAGTAATAGTAAGAGATAATCAATGCAAGGGAGATAATTTCTTTTCCAAAATGCCTTTCTGGTATAATACATGGTTTAAAATAAATAATAAGAGTATTTTTTTATAGAAAGTGGTTTAGTAAAGGTGTAGTAATAGTGAATGACCTACTTAAGGATAATAGTACAAACTTGTTTATATACTTTTACAAGAAGTTCAACAATTTTTTAAAATTGAAACAAATTTTCTTCAGTACCAAGGTCTGCTATCTACAATTAAAAGACATCTCTCTCAACAACATGAAATAAAATGTATAAGTTATCCTTACATACCTAGTAATATACAAATATTTCTAAGAAATAGGAAAGGGACAAAAGACTTTTATAGTTTGCTTTGTAAAAATGATACACTAGATTATAATGATAATACATGGAGAAATATCTACAAAATACCAATTTAAGTAACCAAAAACACAAAACTACAATGGTTTCAGTATAGAGTTAATCAACACATCTTAATCACAAACTCATATCTGTACAGGGCTGGAATAGCAGATATAATCTTCATTGTTATTTTTGTAATTCAGACATTGAAACAATAGAGGCATGCATTATGGGAGTGCAATCAAGTTCAGAATTTACTAACAAACTTTGAGATTTTATTAGATGCTTTGTTTATTCCTTTTGCCTTTAATAAGGAAACATTTATCTCTGATATATACGATCAAACCAGAACTCATTACATGGTAGATAACCAAATTGTTCTTATTATAAAATATTATATTTACAAAGCAAGATGCCTAGAAAAAGCTCTATCAGTAAATAGCCTTATAAACTTTATAAAAGAGACTTGTGCGATACAGAAATATATTGTGAATGGCAAAGATGAAAAACATAGACATAACTTCCTAAAAGACTGGGAAAAGTGGCAATACCTTCTTAATATCCCATAAAACCCTCAATTTCATGAGTAACATGTAGAAAACCAATTAAGGGGTAACAGTTATAGATAGGAATACTCTAAGTATATTGAGCTGATATGATAAAAACGATTACTGTACGATCGACAGGTTAATGGGATAAACTGTTCTTCTGTAACCAATCTCCATCCTCTCCCCCCCTCCCCCCTCCCCCCTCTCTCTCTCTCTCTCTCCAACCTAAGAACCTTGGATACTTTACTATTCCTGAAGACTGTATCTCATTTTCTCCTGCACATAGTTGTATGAATCATAAGATTTGAAATAGAAATGGCTGAGGATATTTCTTTAATTGACTGTATCAAAGGTCCCTTTCTTTTCCTTTCCGTCTTCTTTCTATAATACATCTGAACATCAGAATACATTTAAAAAAATTAAGAATTTATTTCAAAAGAAAGTATGAAAGGTGCGAGAGAGATGATATGATATGCTTTAGCAAATTAACACTCACATGTGAATAAAATTGGTATGTTTGCTTATTATGATGATGATGACAACGATATGATAACTACTTTGTATCATGATGAATAATGATATTATTATTATACAATGAAGATGATATCAGTTAGAGGTTGATGATGGCATGAGTCTGATAATGATGAAATCAGTGTGATTATGACGATGATGATGATGATGATGATTTTAGTGTTATGTTGATGGAATTGGTGAGAGTATGATGAGGATAACTATGAAGAAGATTATGTCAATGTCATGATGAAAATGTCTGGGTAATGATGAGGATGGATTAAATGTTATATGATGATGATGACAAGTGTGATTACGATCAATATCATTGTGAGAATGAGGATGATTTTAGTTGTGATGATGATAATAATAATAATAATAATGAAAAAGTTTATGTCAATTGGATGATGGTTTTGTGTCATGATGGATTTATCAGTGTGATGATGATGATGATGATGATGATGATGATGATGATGATTTTAGTGTTTAATGTCATGATGATGATGATTATTCCTGTGTTTAATGTCATGATGATGATGATGATGATTTCAGTGTTTAATGTCATAATGATGATGATTTCAGTGTTTAATGATGATGATGATGATGATGATGATGATGATGATGATTTCAGTGTTTAATGATGATGATGATGATGATGATGATGATGATGATTTCAGTGTTTAATGTCATGACGATGAAATCAGTATGATGATGTCTGGATGATAACGAAAATATTGGGGTGATGATGATGATGATAATACAACATTATAAAATGTAAGGGAGTATGAAAAGTATGAGGATGGGGGAGAGGATAGGAGTTGGCATGGGTTGCAAAAGGGGGAGTAGGGGTGCAAAAGGGATTGTACTGACCAAATACAGTATGAGAAAGCAAGTGGTCAGGCCATTCCCCACTGTTGACATGACTTACTGGACTGGTCACCAGGGGTGGAGTTGAAACATAGATAGAAGAGAAATGAGGCCAGTACCCCCAAGGACAAGAGTTATCCAGGCATGCATAACAACCAGCTCTAAAAGGGGTGGAGGAGGAGGAGGAGTGATTTTCAATACAATGTTGACAGTATAGATCTCCACTATACTTTTACTACCCAAAAAATACATTTGATGAAAAATTCATGACTTAGATTACTTTTTACCTACTATGTCAGTCCCATGCCGATACTCCCATCAAAAACACAATAATACAGATGAACCTTGTGGTAAGTTTTTCCAAAAAAGAAAATGGACAGTCACACCAGCTCCTACACTGGTTGGATCTTTTTCTAATTCATTACACAGAGTTTACTTCTAGCTCTGTGTACATGGTGAAGTTACATGTATGACAGAGTTCACTTGCACATCTGCTGACTCAGAGACAGCTTAGGGTGAAGGTGAAAATATGGGATATTGGGGATGGAAAAATTAACTGACACAATAACAATGATACGCTCCGTAACTTTTTTAAATTCCTGGATAATAATCTGATCGACCACTAATTGACATTCAATGACATATTTCAATAGGTGGCTGTATTGGAGGCTATCAAAGTTGTTTAAATACTTGAACATTGACTCAACGTCATGGGTTTCAAATCAGTTTCAAGCTAACTGCTTTATAAATACAGCACTATATAAAAATCATCAAAAGGTCTAGAGCAGTCCCTGCATTGCTGGGTATTGATCATATTGGATATCTATAAGGGGTATTGAAATGCCTCAAAGGAACAAAAAAACAACCCCACAGACGTCCTCCAATTCAAAAATAACAAGAGTATGTTCTATGTGTTAACTCCCTGTTACAGATGACAGCATAAGATTCTTAGTAATATTATTTGATCAAAACTATTTACAAATTTCTGTCACCGGGAAATAGTTCCCGGAATGGTGAAATGGCAAAAGGTAAACTTGTTTAATTTCCAGGGGAAGTAATCTCTCAGGGTTAGAGAGTTACAATCAGGATATTTCAATTATTAGACAACTACTCTCCAAAAATTGTTGGCAAGATTTCAAGATTTCAAGATTATTATTTGTATACAGCGGAATAAGGAAATAATGGAGGGACAGATGATAAGGGAACCAGACAGTGAAATTTTACTGTTTTAATATTCAATTGACTACCTTTGATGTATCAAACAAAACACAATCAATCCACTTGACAAGCACTTGACATTGACTCACGCCAAAACATATATGAAGCTAGACAATAGATCCAGGTCATTTTGCGCTAAATCGATTTTGACCAAGGTTGGTTTGCCCTTATAGAAATATACATTTTATGTTATAAATATCAATTTAAATGTGTTCAATGTGTTGCCGGAAGAATTTCAGGGAATGCTGGAGACCTGGTCTATCATATGTACAAGTCCAATATTTGTACTGACAAAAAAATGACTTCAAAGGCCTAAAAGAAGTTTCGTCCAACCAAGCACAAATTGACCCAGGACGAGTAGGATTTAGGGCAAAACAACCCGACACCCTGACAATTATCTAACTGTATCAGGAAACCAAGTTTAAGAGACATTTGTAAAACGCAGGTATACTATCAGACACAAGGAAAGTGTATACCACACAAATACTCTACTTGAAATATTGGAACATGTGTATCACTCATGTATATATGTATACTAGCAGACATGTATTGGGAACATGTGTATAACACAGGTATACTAGCAGACATGTATGAGGAACATGTGTAGCATTAAAGTACACACTACCAGACACATTTTTGTACAATTCCAATCATCCTTAAACCTCTAGTGCATGTATATATATATCACCTGGCTTTAGTGAGCACACCTTGTCACTTGTCAAGGTTAAGTGGAGAACACATGATGATACTGATATTGAACTTAGTGTTTGAGGTGTAAAGGGCATACAGTATTGTGTAATAGATTAAATAGAGATTATGTATACACAGTCACACAGCGATTACATATACCTGGTAGGACACACACGTTTTGTGGCCATAGCTTGAAGTACTGATTTAACACATCACTGGTCTCAGTTAGATCTGACTAACAAACACTGATCAAACTGTTCTTATTTTATTCCACAGGAGGAGGCCTTACTACAAAGATCTGTCACTACTGGAGAAGGTCTTACTACAAAGATCTGTCACTACTGGAGAAGGTCTTATCTACGGATGATGCTGTCTTCCTTAGCTCCAACCACCACCAAGAAGGGTGTACCGTTAGTGTTCCACGAACCACATGTGGAGACGGGATTCCGTACGCCCCACCAGCCATGGAGCTACTATGTCTACAGCCTCTTTCAGAAACACAACGAATGTATGAATTGTTGGACACACCTGGTAGGTCTGTGTTTGGCTCTGAGCAGGGCAGTTGACTTTGCACACAATCACCGCATGCTGGGAGACCCCCACATGTGGCCCCTGACGGCTGGCCTGATCACCATGGTACTGATGTACCTGTGTAGTACGACTGCTCACTGCTTCTCCAACAGGTCGGAACTCGTGCACTACACAGCCTTTATGATAGACTATGCGGGTATCGGACTGTTCGGAGTCGGCAGTGTCATCCTCCACCACCATTACTGCCATGACGACGCCTGGGTGAACTCGTGGCTCCAGACCAACGCCGTCCTGGTGGGGATGATTCTCGGGGTGATAGTCTGCTTCTGTTGCAGTGTGTCCAAAGTTATATACAAGCGGCCTTATCCAATTGCCAG
Organism: Mizuhopecten yessoensis; assembly: GCF_002113885.1. Classification (NCBI taxonomy): domain Eukaryota; kingdom Metazoa; phylum Mollusca; class Bivalvia; order Pectinida; family Pectinidae; genus Mizuhopecten; species Mizuhopecten yessoensis. Next base: position 276,263 of record NW_018408529.1, read on the forward strand.
GAAAATTTGGCAGGTGTCCTCAGTGGTGGCTATTTACACTTGGTTAAGTCTTCCCATTCTGCTGCGGCTGTATCAGTATGCGGCCATAGGTGTGTGGCACTCCAGTCTCGATCACCACATACAACAGATGATCTGGTTCGCTGTGGCGGGATTCTTCTTCGGCTCTGACATTCCTCAACGCTTCTTTCCAGGGAAGTTTGACTTTGTCGGCCACAGTCATCAGATATTTCATCTTTGTATCATCATGGTGACCGAAAAACAGCTGGACGGCATCACCCATGAACTGGAACGGCTCAGCCCCAAGTTTGCCAACATGGCGCTGCCCACCTTTTGGAACAGTATAGGTGCAGTGTTTCTAGTCATCATGTTTAATGGCATTGTCGTATATCTATTCCATTTATATGTGAAAGAAAAATTAGTCAAAGGGGAAAAAGTGGAATAAGGTAATCTGGGTATAGGCAATGCATTGTGTGTGGTTGAAGGTAAAAAAGTGTGACTACCTCCCCAACTGGTAGACTTGGGATATAAATGTCGGGCACATTTCATATCCCAAGTTTACAACTGAGCTATCAGAATTAGGTTAAATGTCTTTTCAATGAAAAGCAATGTCTTAGAAGGTATGATGTTGTTTAACAGAACAAAAATAAGTAGTAGTAATACTCTAATGGAAAGTTGCCAAATACAAGTAGTACATATAGCATACAAATGATTGTGTCCTAAAATGTCACTAGCACCTCTCAGCTAGCACAGTTATACATCACTTTAATATGAAAGCATTGTATAATTTACAAAGAAACAGATTTAATTTAGTTGTGTCTTCATATTTTTTTTAATATTTTTTTTTGTGTGTGAAGCATACCTTATTCAATAGAATACTAAATGTTATATATAAAAGGATACATAAAGAATACATTGCCAAATACCCTTCTTACAAGGACACCTGCCCATAAGGAACCCCTTTATCTAAAACCTTGAAATATGCTTGTCTCGCTCTAGGGTCATAACCATTGTATGACGTCACGTCAACAAGGCAATAGTGTCACGCCAATGATGCATTTAGTCCTTAATGTCAGCATCGCATTACGTGACACCATCAGTGCAGGGTAAAAGAAAAAAAATCATTAACCCCATAGGGATGGGATGAGGATCTCAACCCTTGGGGAAACAAGCCCCGTGCTACTTAAGAATTTCCCCCCCTTGGGTTGAGATCCCCCCACATCTCAACCTTACAGCAGAGAAAAACTCTATTACTGTATTTAACCAACAATAAGTCCATGTCTGGTAATAAGCCCAGACATGTTTATTGCAGTTCAGTAAAAAAAAAAAAGCCAACAAATGCTATTTCATTGTCTTGTAGTAAGCCAAACTTACTATTTTGAATGAGATACTATATGTTGACCCCCCTGCGCTTTTTGAAGGATAAATACGGTAATCTAATGTGTGTGAGGACAGACTAACCCGTCTGTCCTCGCGTACATTAGGCTGTATACATGTTACACTCACTTAGTGGTCTTATGTTTTAATAACAAATAAACTTGTTTGCCTTGAGATATTAACCTGATCTGTCACCTGTTCAGGTGTAAAAATTTAATCATTTCCAATAGTTTTTAGTAAGTTCCTAGAATTCCACCAGATTTGTTACAGATCGTTCAGATATAATTCTACAGAGAGGGTGATTGTGCTGTCCGGTACAAGTTTTAAGATTTTCATTGAAAAGTTTTAACTGTGAAAGACACAAGATACTTTCATTATGTTAAAAACATCCATAGTGTTACTACAGATTTCTGACATATCTTTCTATATTTTATGCCATTTCATACAATTTTTAGGACATATATTTGAGGTGAATGAGACTCTATCGAAGTCGATGTATGTGCGAAGGCTATATTTGGTTTCAGACTTATGGTATATGTGGAGTTCCACCAGTCACCAACAGGTATAGCCTTTTAATCCTGGTTTTTCTCTATAGTATAAAATAGTACTGATTGGATATTACTGTGTGTTACTGACCACTATGTGTGTATGAATTAGGGTTGTCAAGGGTCAACCGACTAGCCGGTTATACTTGATCAGAAGACCAAGAACTAGTTTCAAAATGTAATAATCAAATTTAAAAAAAACATTTAACACCCTATAGGTAGTAGTCACGTGACTACCTGGCTTAGATCTACCTACCTTGCTTTGATAAACAGATAGTATAACAAAAATGGTCCAAACGATAATATTGTTTAGTGCATGATTGAAAAACAATAACGTGCCATTCAAATTAGATGTTAGTGATAGAAAAATAGTGATAAAAGAAATGGTATAAAAATATGCTGTACTTGATATTTATTGTTTATACTTTATTTTTTTTACAACAATTATGAAACAAGTTATTTCAAGTTCTATAAATCACTCAGTCTTGTTGGCCCGGATGTTAGCGCACAATGGGTCGTAATGTGGGAGGAAACCGGAGTACCCGGAGAAAACCCTCATGATCGGGCAGGTGATCCTTGACCCCATATACCTTTTCACGTCCGATCGGGAAATCAAACCTGGCAGCCTTGGTGAAAAGCAAGTGTGCTATCCACTAACTGCGCCACCCGGCGGTCAGGTGGTCAATTATATATTGTTGAAATATTGCTTGATTATCAAATCGTATGTGTAAAAAAAATGTGTAAAAATTCATGACAAAATTTAATATTACGTATATTTAACAGAAGGCTTCAAAAACAATCAACTTCAATTTTACACCTGTGCAATTTTAAGCATTTAATGTGCAAATTTTGTCAGTGTGATATTTTGTTTGCACAAATGGAGATGCTCCTATGTTTTTGTTATTTTTTTCATAGCTTTACTTTTCTATGCTTTTATTTGGGAGTAAATGACCAGGATCTGGTATACCAATTTCGTATTCACCGTAATTAGCCCTCCTCCCCTCTTCCTTTTTCGGTAGGAATTGGAATTACATAAACCCCTTCCTGATCTGACCAGGCCCAGTCAATGATTAATAGGTACTTACGCTTTAAAGTCGACTTTATATTGGGTGATCATGTCTCGAATTCCTGTTCAGCGTGAAGTAAAAGAAAAGTTTTAATATCCTAATAAACACCCCCTTTAAGTCAAATTTTTAAGACCCTAGGGGGCTAATTACGGCGGATATGGTATATATTTTTTTCGTATTGATGCTCATTTTTTTGTTAATTTGCACAGCTTCACTTTACTTTTCTGGAACTTGTTGATCAGGAGCTGGTCAGCTAGGGAGATGTAGACATCTTCAGATTTTTATTAACTAACTGACAAGCTGTAGTCAAAAATTTGTTAATTTCAGTACCGGTAGTTAAACAGATTTTATAAAATCAGAAAAGCACACATTACATTATCTTTGAGAAAAAATATAGTGTTTAGAGTGTATGTTTTAGTGTTTTTTCCCGTACATGTATTATTTAATTAAATATCCCTATTTGAAGTAATCGTGTGGAGCGTTCATCAAAATGTTATACATCTGTATGAGCATAATAGCTTTAGTGCAGAATTTTATTATTATGTTGCTACAAATCTATTCATTTTGTAGATATCTATTTATATGATATACATATTATTTGATAATATCTACAACAATTTTTGTTGTGGACATTTTCGTGATATCTGTGTTATACATATGCTATCGGAATCTTGTGTTAATTTACCTTATTTTTAGCTATAATTTACTTTGTTTTTATTGTTGCATCATGAAAAAGTTTATATATATTTAAAATGTATGATATGTTTTGTTTTTTTGAAGAATCAAAATGTTATAATTCATTTTGATTTCTTTGTTGACCTTTTGTTTTATTGTTGTCCACTGTTTTTTGGGACCAGGCAATTTTTTTTTATTTTTTTTTTCTTTAAAATTTTGCAATCTTTAATTTTTGGTTGGTGATTCAAAGGGGGAGAACTGAAATCTGAAATTTTCCCAAAAGAAGAGCCAATGTACGGTGCTCTATTTCAAACAAATGAACAGGTATACATTATTGATTTTATTTGTTTGCTTGATATTCATGACAATTAACAGTTACAAAATAAAAAAAAATAAAAAAATATAGGGCATTTGATATAGGGCCCTATCTAGGTAGCATAAGCCACTCTAAAGCGCTTTACAGTACATAGATATACAATTATGTGTTGGTTGCCAAGACCCAATGAGATACATATTAACGACACAACGTACAAATAATTTACTAACACATGCCACAAGGTAAACTGGACCATGTACAGTCCTTAATTTTGTTTTGTTTCAATTTTATAAATATATGTGATTATGAAATCCAGGGCCCATATTCCTGTAACGCTCAAACATGGATTCTGTGCTCAAACCAACTTCCTTGTAACTTGCTTAGATCATGCAACACAGCCAAAAGATCAAGTGTAAATATCAAAAGCAGTATTCAGCTATAAGTCTCTCTAAAATTCTTCCAAATCATTGAAAAAATGTTGGGTTTGTTTTTACAACTTTTTCATCAGAGCAAAACATTGGGCTTGAGCACAGAATATGAGTTTGAGCACGAGAAAAGTTTCAGGATAACAGACCCAGCTCTCTTGTTTTGTTTTGTTTGGATGGTATGTATTTTCGTTCTGATTGATATTTTTCTTATTTCTGATAAAATTAAATACAGATTAATGTTTTAGTGCTTCACCCCTAGTGATTTTTGGTTGCATCACTAAGTTGTTTTATCTGATACACTATAACATATCCTGTGTCCTTTTCTTTTATAATAGAAAAAATGAAAATAGCATTAAGGTACATCACTAAACTTACATATTTTGCAAGAATCTGCTCACATTAATGTAATTCTATTTTAAGGAGCTTTTTGGATATATTGATTATTTGTAAAAATGATAGTTGTGATTTTCTGTTTGGTCTCATGCTTGTATCTCTTCAAACTTTTTGTTTGTTATTAGTTAATTGTGGGATATTCTATTACTGTTGATCACCCCCAAAACGTTCTGCCCATTTGTCTGTAAACATCTTATTGTATCTCTATGTATACTGTTGATCAGACTTAATGTCTCTATGTATACTGTTGATAAGACTTAGTGTCTCTATGTATACTGTTGAGCAGACCTAGTGTCTCTATGTATACTGTTGATCTGACTTAATGTCTCTATGTATACTGTTGATCAGACTTAATGTCTCTCTGTATACTGTTGATCAGACTTAGTGTCTCTATGTATACTGTTGATCCGACCTAGTGTCTCTATGTATACTGTTGATCCGACCTAGTGTCTCTATGTATACTGTTGATCAGCCTTAATGTCTCTATGTATACTGTTGATAAGACTTAGTGTCTCTATGTATACTGTTGATCAGTCTTAGTGTCTCTATGTATGCTGTTGATCTGACTTAGTGTCTCTATGTATAGTGTTGATCAGACTTAGTGTCTCTATGTATACTGTTGATCCGACCTAGTGTCTCTATGTATACTGTTGATCTGACTTAGCGTCTCTATGTATACTGTTGATCAGACCTAGTGTCTCTATGTATACTGTTGATCCGACCTAGTGTCTCTATGTATACTGTTGAGCAGACCTAGTGTCTCTATGTATACTGTTGAGCAGACCTAGTGTCTCTATGTATACTGTTGATCAGTCTTAGTGTCTCGATGTATACTGTTGATCAGAACAAGTGTCTCTATGTATACTGTTGATCATACCTAGTGTCTCTATGTATACTGTTGAGCAGACCTAGTGTCTCTATGTGTACTGTTGATCTGACTTAGTGTCTCTATGTATAGTGTTGATCAGACTTAGTGTCTCTATGTATACTGTTGATCTGACTTAGCGTCTCTATGTATACTGTTGATCTGACTTAATGTCTCTATGTATACTGTCGATCAGACTTAATGTCTCTATGTATACTATTGATCAGACTTAGTGTCTCTATGTATACTGTTGAGCAGACCTAGTGTCTCTATGTGTACTGTTGATCTGACTTAGTGTCTCGATGTATACTGTTGATCAGAACAAGTGTCTCTATGTATACTGTTGATCAAACTTTATGTCTCTATGTATACTGTTGATCACACTTAGTGTCTCTATGTATACTGTTGATCTGACTTAGTGTCTCTATGTATAGTGTTGATCAGACTAAGTGTCTCTATGTATACTGTTGATCAGACTTAGTGTCTCTATGTATACTGTTGATCAGTCCTAATGTCTCTATGTTTTTACAGTCATAATCCATTTCCATGTGGCACAGTGCAACCCTCCTCATGTCAGTTGAGATACCTACATGTTATTGAAGATATCAGTGTCTTTTCTAGTCGTCATTTATATTTGTTGAATACCAACAAGGTCTGTATCATTTATAGTGCCAGCTTGTGTTGGTTGAGACACAAGCTAGTTCGGTGATGACAGGCAGAGACGCTAACATCAGAACTGACGCTTATGAAGTCATCACGGATTCCCTCTAATATTTTTGGGAGCTAACAAGGTTTGTGATGCTAGCAAAGTCTGTACTTACTTCTTAGATGTTATTTTGTGTAATAATACATAAGACAGTCGTTAGCCTAGTCCAAGGATTGTCCACAGCTTAATGAACCACCTTTCAGTAAGTTAAAATTTCTTCATTTATGGCAAAAGAATATATGAAATCGTTTGTCATTCACATTTTAGTAACTTAAAGCCCAAATCATTGACTATTTGTATGGAACAGAAATTTCGCTGTTACCTGTTTTAGTGAATAGTGTTAACGTTTTTTCATTGAAACTGAATCTGGAAGAATGTTCTGTACTGGAACCTGTTTTTATTTAGTTTTTCTTGGAAATTGTTGATTTAATTTTGTCTTTGATAAGAAATATACCATGACATAGATTTTAGCTCACCTGGCCCGAAGGGCCAAGTGGGCTTATGCCGTGGTGAGGTGTCCGGCATCCATCTGTCCGGCGCCAATATTTTACTTTAAACAACTTCTCCTTAATAACCAAAAAGCCTAGGGTCATGATATTTGGCCAGAAGTAAACTTGGATGAAGGGCTAACAAGTTTGTTCAAATTAATGACCTTCACCTATTTTGAAAGTCACAGGGGTCAAATATGTTAAAAACTTTAAACAACTTCTTCTGAATAACCAAAATGCCCAGGGTGATGATGTTTTACCAGTAGCATCTTGTAGCTATATTTTAGTCCACTTTTAAGATTACAAGTGTGAGATTAATACCAGGTAAGCGAATCAGGCCCATTGGGCCTCTTGTTTTTATTATTTTCAAAGTATCAGCGATGATCAAATCAAACTAAAATAACTTTGCCAAAAGCGGTATTCAACATGTATGCTAACATTTATTTAAATAAGTTGAATATTTGAAATGCATTCTGATATTGAAGTGACTAGACACACTGTTCTCATATTGAAGTTAGTTGACACACTATTCTAATATTGAAGTGAGTTGACACACTGTTCTCATATTGGAGTTGACACACTGTTATCATATTGAAGTGAGTCGAACACTGTTCTCATATTGAAATGAGTTGAAACACTGTTCTCATATTTGAGTGAGTTGACACACTGTTATCATATTGGAGTGAGTTGACATGCTGTTATCATATTAGGTGAGTTGACACGCTGTTCTCATGTTGGAGTTAGTTGACACACTGTTATCATATTGGAGTGAGTTGACACGCTGTTATCATATTAGGTGAGTTGACACGCTGTTATCATATTAGGTGAGTTGACACACTGTTCTCATATTGAAGTGAGGTGACACACTGTTATCTTATTGAAGTGAATTTACACACTGTTCTCATATTAGAGTGAGTTAACACACTGTTTCATATTGGAGTGAATTGACACGCTGTTCTCATATTGAAGTGAGTTGACAAGCTGTTCTCATGTTGGAGTGAGTTGACACACTGTTCTCATATTGGAGTGAGTTTACACACTGTTATCATATTGGAGTGAGTTGATACACTGTTTTCATATTGAAGTGAGGTGACACACTGTTATCATATTGAAGTGAGTTGACACACTATTATCATATTGAAGTGAGTTGACACACTGTTCTCATAATGGAGTGAATTGACACACTGTTCTCATATTAGAGTGAGTTGACACACTGTTCTCATATTGGAGTGAGTTGATACACTGTTATCATATTGAAGTGAGTTGACACTTTTTTCATTTTGAACTGAATTGACACACTGTTCTCATATTAGAGTGAGTTGACACACTGTTATTATATTGAAGTGAATTGACACACTGTTCTCATATTGGAGTGAGTTGACACACTGTTCTCATATTGAAGTGAGTTGATACACTGTTATTATATTGAAGTGAATTTACATACTGTTTTCATTTTGAAGTGAGTTGACACACTGTTATCATATTGAAGTGAATCGACACACTGTTTTCATTTTGAAGTGAGTTGACACACTGTTCTCATATTGAAATGATTTGACACACTGTTCTCACTTTGAAATGAATTGACACACTGTCATATTGGAGTGAGTTGACACACTGTTCTCATATTGGAGAGAGTTGACACACTGTTCTCATATTGGAGAGAGTTGACACACTGTTCTCATATTGGAGAGAGTTGACAGTCTGTCATTATTTTGTAGTGAGTTAACACACTTTTCGTTACACTACAGTTTGTTGACACAATGTCATTTCCTAGAAGTTTATACATTGTCCTCAAGTTGACATATTGTCATAACAATGTAGTTGACACATCGTTTATGTACTACATCATTTCAAACTAAAAGTCCAAGTCTAGCAGCTAGTTTGTGATTGTAAGGACCACTACAGTATAAATACTGATATTGACTTATCTCCCTTTGTGTGTGATGTAACGACCATATTTGTATAAATACTGATATTGACTTATCTCCCTTTGTTGGTGATGTAAGGACCACAACAGTGTAAATACTGATATTGACTTATCTCCCTTTGTTAGTGATGTAAGGACCACAACAGTATTAATACTGATATTGACTTATCTCCCTTTGTAAGTGATGTAAGGACCACAACAGTATAAATACTGGTATTGACTTATCTCCCTTTGTTGGTGATGTAAGGACCACAACAGTATAAATACTGGTATTGTTGACTTATCTCCCTTTGTTGGTGATGTAAGGACCACAACAGTATGAATACTGATATTGACTTATCTCTCTTTGTTAGTGATGTAAGGACCACAACAGTATAAATACTGGTATTGACTTATCTCCCTTTGTTGGTTACTGACATTGACTTATCTCCCTTTGTTGGTGATGTGAGGACCACAACAGTATAAATACTGATATTGACTTATCTCCCTTTGTTGGTGATGTGAGGACCACACCAGTATAAGTACTGATATTAACTTTTCTCACACCTCAGACAGAGATACCCCATGCTAGATTTTTCTTTCTGGTCCGATCTGTCTGGTCCCTTTACTTAAAATTTCTTGGAATTTTTACACTGCGATGTATTCATCCTCACGTTAACTGCTTGAAATTGACAATTTGCAGTATAAATGTTCTGTTTTGTCGTTATATGTATAGTTATGATGTTGTTAGATATTTGATGTTGTAGAAAAAAATATAATCTACACTATGTAATGACGGACTACATTTTTACGCCGAAACATTTAAGTGTAGCTTTAGTAGTGAAGGGGTCATTATCATTTGGGGCCCAAGGCGTGATACTTGTAGTTTTTAGCAAAATTGATTAGTTCTTTTCGAGCAAAAAGGTGCGAGAAAAAAAAATCTATTACCTGTAACTGAGCGAGATCTGGTTATCTCGGTCGAGGGTTAAGATTCTGTAACAAAATCCCAACCGAGGCGTAAGCTCATTTACAGGTAAAATATTTTATTAATCTCCCTTTGTGAGTGATGTATGGACCACTACATTATAAGAACTTATATTAACTTATCTCCCTTTGATTAGAAATGATATGAGTTATCTCCCTTCGTTGGTGATGTAAGGACTACTACACAATATAAATACAGGTGGTGATTGTACAGCTAAACTGTTAGAGGGATCATTTATGTTTTTGTTTGTTTGTTTGTTTGTTTGTTTGTTTTATAAGCTTTGAAGGGATACATGTTGGTATGGGAAGCATCCGGCCCTCCTTACCACACTTTGGTTTCCCCAAGATAACTTGCTGAATATCGTTTAATTTTGATTCTGATGAAACTTGGTCAATATTTATGTTATACGATGACAAGGCTTAGCCGAAAGGTGAGCAAAACCTGCCCATAAATCTGCCAGTTATTATTGGACAATAGATATATCTTTGATTTCAATGAATCAATTATTTACTAAAAAGAAGCAATTTCAATTTATATAACATGGTTGAAATATATACAAAGGGAGACAATTCCCATAAAAACTTTTTGTTTTGAAATTTACATGAATTGTTTTCCCTTCAGCTTAAGTTTGTCAAGCACAGTATGTTTTTTCCTTTCACCAATTTCAATTGAAATAGTTCTCAACTTCAATGAGTAAACAGCACAAATGCTTCTTCTGACATTTCCATATTTTCACACACTTATAATACAATAATGCACCAGAAAGGTTTTCAGTATGCCATATTGGCATTGGACGGGCGTATGTTGTTCCGCCATACGGTACTCTTGTTTGCTTTTGGTTATTTTAGTTTTGCTTAAAATCTTTTCAGAGTTAAACAATATGAGGACCTACGGATCTGTCTTTTTTTCGTCCTCATGCCAGACTGAACCTAGCCTCACATACACTCTTTTTGTCGTAGAAGATGTGATATATTTTCATGCAATGACTGAACAAACATGTAAGGAATGACTTTGTAGTTGATGATTTAAAGAAATGTCCTGATATTTATTGGTGGTAGGTTTTTAGTTAACACAAAACTTAAAATAGCAAATAGCATTATGGTTATTAACAGAAATGTCGATTTTATTAAGTTATAAAAATTGTAGTCAGATATTTACAGATGTATGTAAGCAGAACAGATTTAACCCTTTCACCCCTATGTAACTTTAGTAGACCTTACCATGCATTGATATGGAGGGGTCCATTACGGTCTACAGTGGTGAAAGGATTAACAACATATCTTGTTGATGGACTAATTATGTCTAGGGCCAGTCACAGTCTGACTATTTTAACTCATTTACCCCTGAAGACACATTTGAGCGCTTCCAATTCAAAGATTGGAATAGTACATTACAAAATTTCAGGGGTGAATGAGTCAATGTAACATTAACTCAAATGTTTAAAATTCAGTTATCTGTTTATTTTGTATGTCCGTCGTCCCTGGAAAATTATTTCGAATTGCTATGCATTTAGTTCTAGCACGGAATTAGATTATCTAAGTCCGTGGTTTTAGTCTTAAATTAAGAAATTTAAAACTACGAAATATGATATTGACATCAAGATAAACAGATTTTGATTGACTGGGCCCTCCTAATAGAAATTATGATATATATTCAGTCCTTTAACATGATCAGCTGTTATTGATATTACCACTTTACCGATATGTTTCAAAAGAAAACACGAACAATGTATTCAATTTTGACATGTTGGTGGCACATGGCACGTTTTAGTGCATGAAACACGTGTCACATTTAGTATGGGAAACATAGAAGACACGTGTTTGATATTTAAATGTGTGAGACGTTTGTGATATGTAAATGCAGTATGTGAGATGTGTTCGGTATGTACGTTAAGTGTGTACACGTAAGACAAATGTGTTATGGGAAACACGTGTGTGTGTGACGTATAAAAGCGGAAATATCTCACCACCTGTTTGATGTGTTCTTACACTTACGTGTTTTCGAGTGTTTCCTGAAATAAAGTAATGCACAATTATGATTAAATAAAATTGCATCACTGGAAATTTCTGGTTCATTTTGTTTATTCTTTTATAATTTAATCTTGCTTGTAACAAGCATTTTCATTGGCTTAAAAAATAATGTTATCAGCCCATAACATAAAAAAATGACGTCGACGTTTGTAACGTCGCTTTTGATTGGTCAATACAGCGGCGTAGTAATTTCTAAGACGAAAGAGTCCATCAATGAAATAGGATTTCCACATGGCTTGTGTATAGTAGATTAAATTATAAGGATTTACTTGAATATATTTTTCATGTTATGGAGATATAACACAAAAAACCGGAGAGTACACTCCGGTGTTTTGTGTTATATCTCCATAACATGAAAAATATATTCAAGTTAATCCTTAAGAAATTATTGATCAGCTTATTTGTTTACGTGAGTCTAAAATAGTATTTCAATATATCTTCGATAAGGTCCACCAGTTTGGAAATATGTTTATCAAAGTTTTACTTTCTACACAAACAATGTACGTATTTGAAACGTGTCGCAACGTTTCAAGTCCGACTGTCATAGCTCATAATTGTGTAGCTTGACAAATTAAAGGGACCAGTCGGCCTTGAAAAGTTGCGACGTCTTCAATATGTTGCACGACCAAATCAAAAAGGAAAATAAATTGAAAACAGTAAAGGGCGACTGGACCTTCTGTGGAAGAAGCTTTCCCTTTTTGACGAGAACGATTTGTCCGATAGGATCGGCCATCGAACACAATCACTTGTATTCTCTGTACGGAATATCTCGTCAGATTCTGGATGAGAAATTGACACAAAGGAAGGTTAATCGGGTATTTCCTACACATATATATATAAATGTGTAGTGCTTTGTAAATCATATTACCAAATTTCTAATCCTTATTTCTGAGATTTCTTTTAATTGAAGCACGGAATTAGATTAGATAAGTCCGTGATTGAAGCAAATATCTCAAATATTGAGAAGTAGGTCATATCCGTACTCCTTGACAAAAATGTAAAGTGTTTACTACTCATACGCATACATGACTTAAGCATATAACGATTATTTCTGAAAAATTAAAAAGTGTTGTCAATTTAAATAAAAATTAAAGTTAAAATGAAAAACAAAGATAAACTTATCTGTGTAAGCACGGACTTGGATAGCAATCCAATAATAATCTAATTACGTGGTGTAAGTCATTATTTCATTTTTTTCCGGAAAACAGCAATAATGTATTTCATTTTTTTTTCACCAGGGAAATATCAGGAGTTATCCATTCAGTAGATACAAAATGTCATATCTTTCACATTTGAATACATGTATATCACTTTTAGTACTATTGTCCAATCATAACCATCCTGTCTTCTATTCATAGTGTAAATTTTCAGTTCCAATTAAGTTCAATGGAAGCAACAGCAGAATAAGAGGTTTATGGTACATCTTTGCATCATAAATACACTATGGTATTTACATACATACACAAATTAAGTGATAAATGTTTTGATGCAGATTGTTTCACGTTCGTATGACTACTTTATCAAATGCTATTTTCACTGTTGATCGCAGCGCTAGTGAAATAGTCCGTCGTGAAAGAAATAATTTTAAAGCTTCTCCATTTCAGTGTGAATGAATACATGAAGCAGCTGATGACAAAGTTATGGAATCTGAATCGTATAATACAAGTTTGACAAGTTTTTTTTATTTATTTCACTCAGCCACACTTTTGTGTGGTACAAGAGGTCACATTTATACAGATACAACATCTAATTCTTTATAACTTATGATATAACAGGATTTACAGCATAATTAACATTTTCAATATTGTTTTTAGAAATCTACAAACTTTTTTTAAGGAGAACAGTGTTGCAAATTTTGAAACATTCCTTTCATTTTCACGGTCGTCGGATAATTATAGTAATACTTAGGTATATATTTTCGCCTCAGTTCCGTAAACTGACTTTTATTACAAATAAATAAATAAAGGAATTCGTCGCCAACATCGATGTTACAGAGAGAACATATTCTATTTTCCCTTGGGACACCTGTCCATCTTCCTGTTTCGATAGGGAATTTCAAATTTGATGTTCTGAATTTAGACATTATTTCCCTATCTTTTTTCCCAAGCCGTTTCAAATATTCTTCTAAGCCAAAATCTTTCTTAAAAATAGAATAGGTATTCCCTCTGGGCGATATTGTGACGTCATAATTCCATTTTTGAATAAATTGATCCTGTAACTTAGATTTAAGGGTATTTTTCAGTAGCGGCTTTCTTACAGTACATGTTTCTTGAAATATCCATACATAGTTCATTCCCGAGTAACCAAGTATTTCTTTAATATTTTGCAATCGTTTAAACTTAATGACGTTATTTTCGTGTAACTTATACATGATTTTGTAAATTTTGCCTGAGAGTTGTGTGTCTCCATTAAAAGAAATTTGATTCGACAATTTTTGCAAAAGTTCTTGCCCTTTGTTCATTTCAGTATTTGATTTTTGTCCGGCGATCTCCTCCTACATTTTTCAACGGATAATCATGATATGTCGTTGTGTTTTCTTGAAAAGAATTTTGATTCGACAATTTTTGCAAAAGTTCTTGCCCTATGTTCATTTCAGTATTTGATTTTTTGTCCGGAGATTTTCTCCGACATTTTTTATAGCATGTCAGTTAACCACTCTTAGAATGATGCAGATCTTATTTCAATGTAAGAAATTATAAAACACTATATGGCATTCGACGGGCGTATATTGTTCCGCCCCGCGGTACTCTTGTTAAATATAGGCTTTATTATACCTGTTGTCCAAGCATCTGGTACTATACGCCTGTACCAAGTACATGTACAATATTTAAAAGTTTGTGATACACAAAACTGTCTATACCGCATGCTTTGCTGTTTGCGAGTCGCACCAGTAATCTCATCTACGCTAATATCGCTATTTAATATATCATCATATTCATATAGGTTATTCTCTATTTCGAGATCATCATCATGTTCATTTATATCAACACAGGTATTCAGATTTTTTTCAATGTCGATATCAATACCTTGTCTTTTTTTGTTGTCACCTAGGTTATTGAGGATATTCCAGACAGCTTTACTATCAGTTCTTAGCTGTATTTCTTATTTCTTCTTGTTTTATTTTAAAGTTTTTGTTAAGCAGTTGTCGATATTCTTTGCTTGTTTTCTTTAACCGTTTCCAATTTCTAACAGGTTTGCATTCCTCAGTAAACCAGGGTTTGTTGACCTTAGGTTTGTACATACCCGAGCTGGGCTTATGTTTCTTCCTCTTAACCCCAAATACCGTTTGTGCCGAACATTTAAATATATCAGATATGCCATTACTAACTCTGTCTATTTCTGAGCGTTGTACATTTTCGCGGGGTAATTTCCGTAAAATGTCAAGTTATTCATTAATATTGGTCAGCCTTTCATAACCCGTTTCCTGAACGACATTTACAAACTCTCCTTTTTTCCCCCATATCAAATTTCCCCGATAGATTCTACTGATTCTTCTAACATTTTTTGTCACAATCGCTGATACATAGGCGTTTAATTCAAAACTGATTCTACTATATACGCATCTGAGAATAGCGGATCAAAATAGATTATTTCAAAATTTTTAATCATTGGAAAAACCTTTGATGAAATTATAAGATAATCAAAGACACTAACTCCTTTACATGTAGTTTCCCAAACATATAAATCTTTACCGAGTCTACCTTTTGCAACACACAAGTTATTGTGTTTACGCAACTGAATTAAACGACAACCAAAAGTATTCATGCTAGACGTATCCTTACTGTACCTTTCCAGAGATTTTCATAATCAATTATAAATTTATACAATTCATCATTTTCATTCAATTTTAGACAATCAATCAACTTTTCGTCAGCGATGACAAAGTTCTGTTTACATTGTGTTTAAGCGTTGAAATCCCCAACAACTAAGTAAAGCTACATTGAAATCATTTCGAGATTAACATATCATTTCATTTTCAATCTCATCAAAAGCTTCAGCTGTAGCATATCGAGAAACCTCGGGTGGAATATAAACGCACCCTAACAGCAAACTAGACTGAGATGAAACTCCACTTAATCTTGTATTTCTAAATACTAAAAATCGTTGTAAACATTCTTTGTAAATAATAATAATACCGCCTGATTTTCTAATGAAGTTTGCCCTTTGTTTTACCAGATAGTTATATCCTTCAGGCAAATTCTTTAATTAATTCAGTAAATACTGGTAAAAGTAATTTGAACTTAATAACACAAACAATTATATGAGAAAAACGAATTTCCCGCTTAATTTGACCTCCTAAATGCCCTGTGTCTAAAATAAACCGCAGGCCAACAGATCACTGCAACTGATACACAACGCGAGTAACCGGTATGTAATGCTATGGCAAGCAAACTTAACAATCAGGTGGCGCAAATAAATAGATATATATCTTTAAATAAATTACATATATCTTAGATTCCAATAAAAACTATTGTAAGTGTAATCACAACATATTTAATGGATTATGAAGCATTTTAAGAAATCAAATTAACAAATAAGTTGTGTTGTAAGTTGGTGAAAAAAACCGTTTTTAAATCATAGACTTTGATAGCATCTAATCTAATCTAATTCCGCGGATAAATTTACTTCTACCCTTTTCTCTCCCACAAAGCTTCACCCGATCACCTATCTGTACCTTTTTTAAAGTTTGAAAATTAACTAACTCTAGTTAGATAAACATGTTAATCAACCGACACTCTTTGTGTAAACTCTATATATTTACATACGTCTCTGATTAAGTTAATATTATTTTAACTATAATCATTCAACGATAAAATCCAGGGGGAAAGCTAGATAAATGCATTTGAGTAATCTTTACAAAATCGACCGGTAGCCAAGTGTATCTTGATACAGATTCATTGGACCAAGCTCTAGTAGAGCAACCGGCCGTCTACCGATCACGTTGTAAACGTTTTCATAACAATGACGTCACAGTTACTAGCCATGTCAACTGTATCTTTCAAATGTAGATACACTTGTAAGAGTGTCACCTTGCTTTATAGAACGCTTGTCAATGTGGGGGTACATAATGGGTAAATGTATGCACGTCAAGACATAATTACGACCCTTACTTGAAGTGTATACTATACATGTGTATACGTGTGTTTACGAGCCGGCTCATTTTTATTAGTTGTCACTACAACTCCAGTCGTGTAACGTCACATAGCTTCCGTTCGCCGAAACAACTAGCTGTGCGGTTTCGCTCTGTATCGGAATGACCTGAAATACTGAGGTGATGCTGACTCTCCACTGGATCCAAGGCGGGATGCGGCACCGCAAGGTATAGTACAACAGAAACACGCGTACATTTTGCATCACCCACTCCTAACATAACTCACCCTAACTAACTTACATTTGCTTCTAGGCAGTATGGGGTCAATGCTTCAGCTACTGAGGGTGGGGCTGGCGTTTTACATAGAAAAAAATAGATTTTAAGAGTCGAGTTACACAAGAAGTTGTACAATGTTATTTTTAGTGTGATGTGTGAAGAATGCGTGCCGGAATGTAACACACGTGTTTCGTCCTGGAATGTAGCACCGGTGTAGGTAGTGTTCACTAACGTTCTACTCCAATAGGTTTAAAGGTTGCTCAACCAAGTGTGTCCTATATATACAGGCAGCTTTAGAATTCAGTAGTCGTGACATCATGTCTACAAACATGAACATATCTGTATGACCTTATAATGAAGATGACCCGAACAGATTGACCAGTTTTACGCGTAGGGCCGGAGTGTGAGATCCAATGACCACGCCCACACTTTACTCTTGATACAAGTATGTAAAGCTATTATGCCTTGAGGATCCCAAAGTGATATGCGTACCGTGTTGTCGCGCGATGGTTGCCAGTTTATTTTATAATTCCAGGGATATCTCGATGGTGGACTACTGCTGTGTAAGTTACAACAATTTGATACTGTTGAAATGGTCAATATCGACCAGTTATACGCGTAGGGCCGAGTGTGTCAAATCCTATGACCACGCCCACACTTTCAAGCTTTACGTCACACTGGAAACAGGTATGTAGCTGTGAGGACCACAACGGGGTAGGCGTACCTTGTAGTCGCATGAATGTTGCCGGTAAAAAGTTCCAAGAGTATCTTAATGAAAGAATGTTGAAAATAGTTATTTTAAGTTGTAGGTCCGAAAATTTAAAGTTTTATTATTTACCTGTAATCAAATTATTTTTAACGAATATCTCCTTAACATTTTTCGAAGACAAAACTATTTCTTATAATTATAACTAATCAATAAAAAAACGTATATATCTGGACTACGAGAATGGTCGTGGAAGGTTAAGGATAGTTGAACGACATACGACTAGTTCAAGGATGCAAGTATTTGTCGTCTTGTGTGACTTGCCTACAATTCTATAAAGTTATGGTTAATTAGATTGTCTATCATGAAGACCTGCCGCTCGTTATATAAGGTTAGGATCATAATACGGAATATGAATGGTCACAAGCTGTATAGAACGTTTGATTTAAGAAAAAAACAGTAGTATGTCACTAAAAGAACAAGGTAAGGACTATTTAGGCTGCATATGATAAGTTGTAGAAAGCTGGCATTGGACGGACAATGAATTGACAATACAGTAAGATAGGGTTAGGCCTAGTTACAATTAAGGCCTCTAATATATAATATATAATGAACGACTATGACTAAAATACTTGTAGCGCTGTGTATTGTGTTTGTACGAGTGGTATACTAGTATCATTGGTCTCGTAAATGAGCCCAAGCGTAATCGGATTGTAACCTGCTTGCGAGTACTATATATGGCACGTGTATATGGTAACGTTCAAACTATATTATGCATCCTAGATCGATCAAATACACGCCTTGTTTTAACGCACATAGTTAGTATATAAAAGACGAACTTAAATTGGACTTAATTTATGAAGATGTGACACACGTGTGTGGCCCTAGCGAAGCGCCATTAGCGTGTGTGTTGTATGTGTGTTTATAGTACGAATAGTGTCGGAGTAGAATGTACATTATTAATGTGCATTGTATTTGTGCAGATCGCGATCAATATCACTATTCCCTCGTCTGATTACGAAACATACATTTGTAGCTTCCTTGTTCGCGGAAGGGCGTACAATGAGTTAAAAAGTTAGGGTTTCCAGCTTCATCTTCCGTCCAGACAGCCAAATGTAGCCTCGTCCAACAACGGGTCCACCAGTGTTGGGTCTAGAGGGTTTTGTTTGGATTCGAGTTGTGTCTGAATTTGGAGCTTTCTAGAGAAGTAGTACTGAGGTAGGCGATATAAAACCATGATCATGTAATGTTAACTTACCCAATGTGGCTCTCGCTGGTATAAAGTCAATGCTCCACGAAATAATTGGGAAAATACATGTTATGTTTCATTAGAACTATATAACGGAATTTTTTATTGCAGGGAAACAGTCAGACTCCGACAGTATGTTAGTATCTCTCGTCCCCACAACCTCAAGGAAGAGTGTTCCGGAAGTTTTCCACCTGTCACATGTGGAGACCGGATTCCGCACTCCTCACCAGCCATGGAGCTACTATGTCTACAGCTTCTTCCAAAAACACAACGAATGTCTGAACTGCTGGACACACCTACTGGGCATGTGCATGGCTCTGAACAGGGCCACAGAGTTTGCACAGAACCACAGCCTGCTCGGAGATCCCCACATGTGGCCCCTGACGGCTGGTCTGATCACGATGGTACTGATGTACCTGTGCAGTACGATCGCTCACTGCTTCTCCAACAGGTCAGAACTCGTGCACTACACAGCCTTTATGATTGACTATGCGGGTATCGGACTGTTCGGAGTCGGGAGTGTTATCCTTCACCACCATTACTGCCATGACGACGCCTGGGTGAACTCGTGGCTCCAGACCAACGCCGTGGTAGTGAGTGTGGTCATGGGTATGCTGGTGTGTCTGTGCTGTAGCGCGAGTAGCTTTCTATACGAGCCACCCTACCCTTTCGCGCGGACATTGTTGCAGATATCGGCCGTTGTGACCATCTACCTTTGGAACAGTGTGCCGATTGTGCTAAGGCTCTTCCAGTATCTCGGGGCAGGTCTGTGGCACTCCAGTCTGGATCACCACATACAACAGATGATCTGGTTCGCTGTGGCAGGATTCTTCTTCAGCTCTGACATTCCTCAACGCTTCTTTCCAGGGAAGTTTGACTTTCTCGGCCACAGTCATCAGATATTTCATCTTTGTATCATAATGGTTACAGAAAAACAGCTGGACGGCATCACCCATGAACTGGAACGGCTCGGCACAAAGTTCGCAACCATGGCCCTGCCCACTTTTTGGAACAGTATAGGAGCGGTTATACTAGCGATAATATTTAATGGTATAGTGGTTGTTTTTTGCCACATATATGTCAGGGATATGTTAGCAAAAGAGAAAAAGAAGGACTAACATAATTTATGGAAAAATGCCGTGATATTTTACATTTTTCGTTGTAATTGTGATATTATGCAATTTTTGTTACACATTCTCACTTGGTATATATTTATAGTTGATGTAATACGTTTGATAAAGATTTACTCATACCTAATTGTTGCTAGAGTTTTACTTCGACGCCTTTAGTTTACAACGTAATACATAATTCATGGCTGGCCATGAACGCCATCGTCTAGCCCGAGTTTCCTCCGGCCCTGACACTAGACTTAGACATTGTGACAGATAGATAGATGTCTGGTGTGGGGCCAGAGCGCACAACGGTATATGAAAACGTGGAATTATCCGACACCGTCTGGTCTTGTGATAGTCCTAAGTCATGTATATAACACAAACCTATTTTGCCACTTGCCCTGGATCAGGAAGCATGTAACTCCCCCTCTGTTATTGGGAGAGACAATCTGGTCATTTGAATCGGTATCAGTCCTTTGATTTGTGCTTTGTTTCAAACTCCGTTAGTGCTACCACAGGGACCTGATAATTCGTTACAACTATATTTGGATGTGATTGGCTGGTATCTTTACGAAAAGCGCAGCCATTTCTTCCTTAAAATAGCCAAGGTTATCACACATGTTTCGGCACGTGGCTGACGGTAATCTTATGAATATGAAACAAATAGCTCTGTGACTGAGAACAACTTTGAAACTCATGAAAAAATGTTGTGTGTTTTTGGAGAAAAAGGAGTTCAGGTCTGTGGAAGGAAAATACATGTGTACGTGCGTATCGGAGGAAAGGTGGTTTTTGATGGAAGACAGTTACGTTGTTTTGACATCGAGAGCTTTCCTCCTTTCTCGCACATATCTTTGGGGTAGGCGGTTTTTACCGAAAGTTGATCTAAACACCTAAAACATGTAGACTTACTCTGTATAGCTGTAACAAATTATCAGGTCCCTGTGAATACTTCCAAACAAATGTCAAGTTCAACGTCAAAAGACTGAATGTCTGTTGTGTTGCTTTCCTCCTTTACAGGAAACTTGATTCCAGCTACATCGAACAACCAATCTACATTATGATTTCATTTGAGATGCAACAAGACATTCGATTGGTCATACACGAAAAACTGCCCGCAAATATAAAGAAAACATATGTTAATCGCCTAAATGTACGTCTTACATACTTTACCTTGGAGTAAAGCTCTCCGAACTGGAGGTCAAAGCGAAAGATCAATAACCGAGGAGAAAACTGAAGGTTCTCACTAAATAGATAGCAAAGCTGAATTGATACTAAAGAGTCAATATAAAGGTCTGTATATGTATACTTCTCTTCGGAGATAAACCTCGCTCCAATTACAGTTCCTTCCAAGGTAAACGGACAAGAAGTTCCGAGTGACGGCTAAGGTCATATGAAGACGATAAGTGTCTAGCGTGACACCACCAAAGGAGAGAAATCAAAAGACGGAGAGTCAAACTGTTGTAACGAGGACAGCAGGTCAGTTTTTGATTTTCAAAGCGAAGGAGACGGGCACAGGGGGAAACCCCCGCAGGCGCCCCTTGTTAGTCGCCTCTGTCGATACGTTGTAGCATGCAGTGGGATAGACCATGTCGTCTGCACAGTTCTGGGTTGGCAATATTACAAAGTGAACCCCCCCCCCCCCCCCCCCCCCAACTTATAACGCTTTCACCACCGTAGACCGTAATGGACTCGTCCTTATAAATGCAGGGTAAAGTAACCTAGGGGTGAAAGGGTTAATCGATGAGGAAATTAAGACATTAGAGAACATTGCTTAAACAGTATTGATTCAGCACCTTGAATTGTCATGTTTGTTGTCAATGGATTCCGTCCTTCTGCATTCTTACACTACAGAAAACGGTTTCCATGATTATCGATTGTGATAAATAGAATGATCTTTGTACGGCATTTTAAAAAAGTTGGTCAAATATTGTTTGATTTATATTAATATTTGACAAAAATAAACTTCCTGATCTACACACATAAGAGAAAAACAAGCAAATTCGTGGAATGTATATCCCCCGCTTGCAGGACATATTGTAGGTAAACATTATTGAGGTTAGGTTTAAACATGTGAGTATCGTGCTGTTGAGACATAATGTACAGTTTGAAACTCGAAGGGAAAAAAAAAGTATACAGAAGTTATACTTTTTATTGAACATGTAGGTATTACGGTGTAAATTAATCGTTTAATCTATCAGAATTTACCAACCTCATTAATTATCCGTATATATGCACAAATGACATCGGTTGGCAAACTTAGCATGAGTCGGATGCGTGGAAAGACCGAGGAACACAAACATTGTTATCAAGTTTGAAGGAATTTGGCTAATATTTGCTAGAGCTATTAAGCGGAAACTGCAGATACTGACGTTTTTCGTTAATCAAGAGGCCATAACTCCGCCAAATGGAGTCCGATTAAAGTGATTGTCAAACTTGGTCGAGAACCCTGTTACTAAGTTTGAAGGCAATCGGATAATATTTGCGAGAGTTAATGAACAGAAACGGCAGATAATGAAAGTGGTCATCCAACTTGGCCGAGCCCTTAAGGCATTTAACCCTGTGACCAGTTTTGAAGAAAATCGGTTAACATTTGTTGCAGTTATTGCACGGAAACGAAGCGTGACAGACAGACAGACAGACGGACAAACCCAAATTAATATCCCCCGTTGCAGTGTGCGGGGGATAATAAAGACAGGTGTACCGATGTTCAGGATCACAGGGACCTGATAATTTGCTACAGCTATATATATGGACCTAAAATAAGGTGTTCATAGTAATTTTACAGGTTTTAGGGGTTTAGATCAACTTTCGGTATAAAACATGTAAAATTACTCTGAACACCTTAGTTTAGGTCCAAATGTATGTTTAACAAACTCTCAGGTCCCTGTGGTAGTGGTAGCTGTTTAAAAAAATGTCAATTCAAGGGACGCAACCGGTGCGGCACTAAACCTTACCAAAACACTGAAATAAGCAAACATTTTTTTTCTCCGGTAAGAAATGAAATTTAAGTTATAAATAGGCAGAATTGACCCTAATATTAGTTTGTTAGATTTTGAAACGTTATGTTACTCTAGTTGGAATACGAATATTTCACCAGATATAAATGTTTAATTGTAAAAACATTAGTTAGGCTTCTCCAGTGCCGCGCAAGACGTTTTGTTAAAGCTTTTGTTACAAAATGCACATATCCCAGCGAATTTTGAGCATTATTTATTTGTGATTCCAAATACATTCCAAATTCATTTTTCGGTTTGGTATTCAAATAACCAAAATAGTATGATTCCAATTGCATAAAGCCCACAGTGAATTCATACAAGAGAAAAGCCTAGCCAAAACTCGTAATATCATCAAAGATTTGATATAGTGGCGCACGGCAAAATCGTAAAAACGCAAAGAAAAATCAGATGTCCGAGAGCGGCAATAGTTTGCCGTAGCAAGGCCGCTGATTTTGTATTCCCTTTTTCATTATTTGCCGTTTTCATATTAAAATTGTGTAAGTACGTTAATAAAACATATATGTGTCTTGAAGTGAGTAGTTTTAACAAATTACGAATAAAAAAATATTTGTTCTGGTTTGTTTATTTTTTTTATTAAGGCTTATTTAGCTTGATTAAATTTTTGCTCTAGTGAGAAGGTATTGATTGTTACGTCATTGGTTTGTGAGAGTAACGTCATCAAATTTTGAGAAAACGACGTAATTTCCTCACACAAACCAATGACGTAACAATCAATACCCTGCTCACCAGAGAAGATAACTCTGCAATACGCAAAGACGGAATAGAGACGACAAATGTATATTATATTATGAAAGTGCAATAGAGGATGAATACCGTTTTATAACTAATTGTAATGGATACGCTAACAATTGTTCTAATTTCATCAAGCAATATTTAAGAAGACCAAATATGTTAAAATTTATTCAATTACAACCCAAAATAATTTCTGAAGATGTCTTTTCTGAACGTTTGTGATTGTGTAAGTACATCGCAGACCAACGCAAGAGAACAGGTAGTCCTGGCCTACGTGAGTTGTGAGTCGTAAGCTGTGTTATCACAGTAAATTAGAAAAGTCACCAGGCCTCACACAGCGAAGAATTCAAGTTGACATAGGGTAAATATTGCGCCCTTTTGAGACTTGAAGTTACAAAACGAAATGAAGATCAAATCTCTTCAACACGAAAAAGACGTATGTGGCATGAGCTTAGAAGTGTACCACGGTTTCAGGTAAAACTATCTCATGGAAGGAACTGAGCGCCTACAAAGTGTGTCAAAAAGATTTTACTTTTCAAGTCCAACTCGACTACGACAACGCTGCCGTGACATTTACAACACGAAAGGTGGATCTCATTTCCCGCTTATCTGACACCAGAACCAATATTAGATGCCACAACTGAAGTTCCTTACAAGCAAATGCCTGCCTGATGTTATAACCTACAAGTGATGTATTTACTAAAAGACAACCTGTGGTTCAAGTAAAACAATACTCTTCATTCACAACTCCAGCCTAATTTCATTCCCTTTTTCGAAATAAAAAACAAACATAAATATTTACCGAGAATTTTATTTCAGCCTCCGACCACTACACGTATCTCTGAAATTCCCATTACTTATCGCGTGTGTAGTGTTGATTTGTTTGTTTGTCATTTCCTGGTAGGTTTCATAGCGTATCTAGTCTACTAAACGTTTCTTTCTTTTGCTGTAGGTATATCCGTATCTAGCTACAACGAACCTGGACTCCATGGGAGTAAAATTTGGGAGTGTTAGATTATGTCCACAGGATGAAAGTTCTCCTCAACTTGTTGAAGATGCCCCCGTCCACACAGGTACCGATCATATACCCTGCGTAGAGTGTGGTCAGGATAAAGGAATAATCCTCTAGTGGGCACTCCGCTCATGATTTGGAGGTCTGTTAGAGAGGGGCATATCTGACCCTTGGCAAATCCCTAGAATGAAGTCCACTGGTTAAAGGTCTGAGAATCTTCATTGACCTTCTGCAAGACAGTGTGTTAAAAAGGTAGCTTGACCTTGGATTTCAGCATTACGATCTAAAGATGTAAAAATGCGCTTGTTTACTCGTAATTCAGGTAATTATTTGACGCTATTGGCTTATTGTTGCCATTTTGAATATAATAGAAACAATTACCTGTTACTCTAAATTTATGTCAAAATACAACTGAACAAAAATGGAACCTTATATTTCCTAGACCATGTTTATGTGTTTGATCTTATTTAAATTTATTTGAAAAAACGAGACAAAATTGAAACATACAATGTTTTATCTTAATTACTTAGCTACTGACACCTATATTATTACCAGACTTCTATCCTTTACATTGGTTTGTTTAATACTGGTACTTCTCCTCTTGTCTGTCTATCTTCCCGTCTGCCTGTCTGTCTTTCTGTCTTTCTTTCTGTCCATTTACCTGTCTTTATTTCCTCTATTTCTTTGTTTTCTTGTTTCTCTTATCTGATTTTCCATAAAATTATCTGATAACATTACAAAAAAAATATACCACTTACAAAAAGAGCAATATCAATTAGTATGAAAGTATGGGTGAAAGTGGAATTCATTATGTATAATGAAATGTATATGTTAATGTAATGTGATAAATACTTTTAAAAAAAGGCAAATAAAAAAACCCACAAAAAATGGAACATTGTTGGAAAATAACGCCAGCGCTGCGTTGTAAAAACGGGAGAACCGACGTCCATGAATTTAGCCACGATAACACGTTCAATCCAAATATCCTGGCACGATAAGACCTGTACGGGTAACACTACAAATATCACTCAGACTACCACACTACTGTCACGAAAACGATCCCGTTCAACGACTCAGCATTTAGCAAAGCTTTCATGAGTAGCTAAGACCTAAGACGTTGACGCTTGAGTTATTTCATGAATAGGGTGTCCCTTGGTAGGTATTCCACTCCCAAGCATTTGTACCACAAAACGTCGTTCTATTTCATAGTAAGTAAGGGGAGCTGGTAACAATTTTTAGCTGATATTTTTTTTAATATCTGTTGGCTGGAAATATGCATGCTTTATATATATTAATGCATCATAACGCTTGTTGCAAAAAAGTATTTAACTCTTTTGAATAAAAAAACTTTAACAGTAGAAAAAAGTCTTTATTTTGGTTAATCGCTATTGAAATTTTGTACTTACAAGTGCAAAAAATGACAAATACAAGCAAGCTGTTCTGGTGACATTTTGGCGGAATAGCCAGTCCTCTTTATAGCTGATCATACTGCACGTGGAGGGTCCGGATTTACATCACAAACCGGATTGAAGTCCTTCGTTAGAATCAACAGATTACGAAACGATCGTCAGTGTTTCTTATTCGGGCATAATTTAAACTATGAAATATAGATGTAATTTTCTTTTAATGGCTCATGAATTTGGTAGAAAAAAAGAAGCCTTTATTAATCAGCTATCTGATAATGATGCCACTTATTAGTCTTGGTGGACTATCGGTCCCCAGTGTTGGCCGTAGTCTTGTAGCTGGAACGGAAGATGAAATACTAGTTACGAATAAATTATCTGGTGTAGCTAAGAATCGAACATGAGAAACGTTATAAAGGGTTTTTATGCATCCATTTTCGCTGTATTTCACAAATTTTTCGAAACATTTCAGACGTAAATTTTCAATGTATTGACCAATGTGACTTAAATGAACGAAATCGCCAAAATAGTGCAGAACATATTTACTTTGTTTAGCATTCTAAAAGCTCAATGTTCAAAAAAGGTGTTGGCTTACCTTGCAGCTCTAGTAATTACTGTAATAGTTATATTGAAAAAGAAAAAAAATCATTACATGGTTATCAAAATTTTCAAAAGTTTTATAAAATTCAATATATTTTTGAATATGTAGCCTCTCTAAATATTCATTTGTCTGCACTGTTGTTATTAGTTAAATCAAATTAAGTCAAATTATCTCATTTTTTTTAATCTTAGTTCATATATTTTGTATCATATATTGTTTCATATTAAAAACAAAATGTGAAAAATACTACACCCAAACCAGATTCCCGGTGTGAAATCTTCAAGCTACGGTCATGCGTATGATGCGAGTTCAACTGATGTCGCTTGCTGGTCAACTCGAACCATGATGAAACATAATATAAATCATACTACAATGGTAATGCGATATGATTAAAAATAAGGCCGTTCATAATTAATTCTTAATTAATCGGGGAGAAATAGTTTTTTTTCCTGATTCATTTAGTAGATCAGTGCTCATCTGACGTTACGGTCATTGCATGATGTAATGTAATCCCTAGGAACCTCAGCTTACTGTTGCGATGCACTGTACATTCGCGATATATTTCTCTGAATTTCAGACCGAACTTGCCAACAAGCGTGTATCCAATATGATTACAGAATATGACATTACTATAAACCATGCCGAAAGAAGTTAAAGGTTGCGTTTGTGTCTGTATCATTGTAACCAGGTAAGTCATATGGTAAAAGTATTTCAAGACATGGATGTAACTCCCAAGTGCGACACACTTCAAAAAGTGGGGTTGATTTCGTGATCTTGATGCATTATAGGAAATATACATCCATGTATCAAGGAAGAAAAACCTGAGACTGAACCCTGACACATCCTCCAAGACTGCCTTCTTTCAGTGGCGATCCATCAGTCAAAGGGAGGTACAATCTGAGTTATGGAGCTATGAAGTTGAGTGTTTGAGGAAAGATACGCGAAAAAGCAGAGAAGTTGTGACACAGGCGTTGAGACGATAACTTAAAGGCGTTGCCGGTGTGGTAGATATGAGACGCTTGGAACAACTGTAACCATCTCAGAGTTGATGAAACCACTAGAGAGCAATTATGAGGTTTTAAAGGGCCAGGAAGCATTGATGAGGAAATTTTACTATGCCCAGCAGACAAAGACTGTGTTCAATTGGGTTGCAGGTTAGAGGACTTTCTTACCACGGCCGACCGATATTACTCTTTAACAAGAAGTAAAATGAACCATATGCTCCATAAAAGGATATGGTGTTGACTTAGGACATTTGTGAATTGGCTGCATGGTAAGACTGTACCATGTACGCAGACCAAATCAGAGAGGCCGGGAACGCAGACAGTCTCTAACCAGACTAGGATATACGGGGCGGGGACATACATAGGTTTCAGTGAACAGGACACCAACTTAAACCGACACCAACAACACTGGCTTACTTGGCGCAGCAGATGACGTGAAGATCAGTTTTGACGGACAAGAGACGTTATCATTGTTGATCCACAGTATCAGCAACTTAGGAAGCCTTACTACGACTCTAAACTAGCCAAGTAACTGCATACTTATTAATATTTACGGGGTTTATATTTTTTTCTCATTTCGCGAACGCATCAAAATCAATTGGTTTGAGGCTACTATGGCTTAACAAAGCGTTTAAAAAAAGTTCAATAGATAAAATTTAACAGTTGAAAAAAATCTGAATGAAAGATTCCAACAAAGTAAATACTCCTGATATGAATATTTTGAAAAATGCTGTATCAACGTCAGGATGAAGAGCTTCGAGCGATCAGCTATGCCAGTCTGAGAAGAACTATCCGGTTCCCAAATTCGACTTCATGGCGTTAAAGTGGGCTTTTACAGAAAGGTGAAACGACCACCTCCATGGACAGAATTTCAAGCTGTTCACCGAAAACATTCAACCCACTTATGTTTTTACTTTTAAGTAATTCAAGTACAAACTTGCGCTACCCTCGTTTATCATCGAAAAGACACCCTGGACGCGACAGATTTCTCTCGATTCTGTAGGATTTGCTTAATTAACTATACATGACAAGAGATGCCGAAGAGTGGTTGAAGAAGTGTCAGAGTTGCATCAAGGCGAAATCATCAACACATATGTGAGGGCACCATAGTGAGCATAGAGACATCCGATATCCCATCCATCGGAGCTTGTCTGCATAGATTATTCCTCTCTACAAACAGCCACAGGTGGCTACCAGAATGTTCTAGTGATAATGGATCAGTTAACAAGATACGCACAAGCAATACCAACATGCAACCAGACAGTATTTCTTCGTTCACTATGTATGAAGAAAACTCCATGTTGACGAAGATGATGTTGCAAGAGCAGACTTATATCAGGGCTCTGTCAGCTTACATGGATGACCAGGTATAGGACAACTCCTTACCCCCATCCCCCGCCCCCTCCCTTACAACAACAACTATACAACTGTCCCAGTCATGAGTCAACCAACACGTCGCCACTTTTTCTCGTGTTTGATAGGGAGCAATGCCTGCTAATCTGGTCGATGAGCCCCAGCCTCTCATTGTACCACCTCTCACTGAGTAGGCCCCACCCCCCTGCAGAATCGGGGCGATTTCGTCCTTGTTTTCTATTAGGGGATATTGAAGAAATCAAGAATAGGCCTGCTGGATCCAACTACATGCGTCTCTTAATATGCAAATGTGGAGGCCCCCTGTAGAATCGGGGTTTTTCTTCCATGTCCATTGAAGAGACGAAAATTGATCTGCTGCCCCCATTGCAGGCCTGTGCCACTGACCTCCGTGTCTACTACGTTATACATGTACTGTGTGTTAGTGTACGAGGCCAGTGTCACTGACCTCCGTGTCTACTACATTTACTNAACCAACACATCGCCACTTTTTATCGTGTTTGAAAGGGAGCAATGCCTGCTTTTGGACATATCCCAGCCTCTCACTATACCACCTCTCACTGAGTAGGAAACCCGGGCGGGTTCCCATTGCGTGATGGTAAGAGGCGACAAATGCCTACGTGTCTACTACATTTACTGTGTGTTGCCGGATGAGGCCAGTGTCACTGATCTCCGTGTCTTCCTCTGGTTTTCAATGGTGAACTACATCCTATTGACAAAACTGAATCTTTTTTTTATTTTTATTATAGTTCAGCGTCTTTATCTGTAACTGAAAAGATTTTTTACCTTCTGACTGTCCCCGACCTCTACATAACTTCTCAACAATGGACACAAATGAATATGACATTATTGACCAGCTTCGTATACTCAATACTTAACAGGCCTGCAGGTCCTCACACCATTCCTTCTTAATCTACAAAAGGAGTCTAATGATCATGTGTGAGACCTCTCTATCTTATATCACAGGAAAGATAGTTAATGCTATATTTAATCTGTATGCAAACACTAAATATTGCGTACAAGCTAGCAATGGTATGACTGATTTTTTCACATGTCACGTCGGGATAAAACAAGTTGAAAATCTCTCCCCATTTTTGTTCTCAATATATTTAAATGAAGATTTTTTCATGCAAAGTAATGTTAACCAACTCCATTATATTGACAATTTATTTCAAGAACGCATGGGTATATTTGTTAAATTATTTATTCTGCTATATGCAGATGACACAGTTGTTATGTCAGAAACAGCTAAAGGTCTACAGAATGCTTTCCATGAATTTGAAACTTACTGTACTATTTGGAAACGTTTTCCTGTTTTTGGTGAAGAGTTGCATGACAGTTACTCGTTTCTAGGACTGCTGTTTCATTATAATGGCAGTTTCTGTAAAGCAAGAAAAAAACTTGTAGAACAGGCTCAAAAAGCAATGTATGCATTATATAAAAAATAAGAAATATTATTTTACCAATTGACCTACAATTAAAAATATTTGACGTATTAATATCCCCAATCCTCTTGTACTCCTCAGAAATTTGGGGGTTCGAAAATACCAATATGATTGAGAAATTACATGTACAGTTTTGTAAAAGAATTTTAAGCATACGTAGCTCCACAGCAAATATAATGGTATATGGTGAAACGGGTAGGTACACTCTGAATATTGAAATTAAATCTAGAATGATAGTGTTTTGGTGTAAACTAATTACAGATGAAAATAAATTGTCTAGTATAATGTACAAGCTTATGCTGAATTTACATGAAAATGATTTCGCTGATTTTAAATGGATTTCATATATCAAGAATCTATTCAATTGTACGGGACTAAGTTACTTGCACTATGAATACAAATCACCTTAGGGTTAGTTTTAAAACTAGTCTGTATGACCAACTTATACAACAATGGTATTCTGATATTGAAAGTTCTTCCCGGGGTCAAACATATGCAATATTTAAACATCAATTTCAGTTTGAAAAACACTTAACTATGCTCAAACGAAAAGATAGAATAACTATCTGTAAGTTCAGAACCAGTTATATATCTCTGCCAATAGAGACTGGGCGATGGACTAGAACACCACATGAAAGCAGAATCTGTCCGCTTTGTTTTACTGGAGTTGGAAGCGAGTATCATTATTTGTTTATATGTTCAAATGTTATGTAAGTCAAATCCGCAGAAAATATATACCTATTTATTATACCTCTAATCGATCTGTTCACAAAATGAAAGGATTGATATCAATATGCAATGTTAGAATATTATCAAATCTATCGCTGTTCATACAATTACAAGAAAAACAACTAAAAACTAATATGTGAATTTCACACATCAAACTGTTAACTTGTGTATGCATGTAGATATTACTGATCATTTTGTTAAACCTAACATAATTGTATTGTATAATAAGTGTGGTTACAGCTTGTTTATTATGGTTTGTTTGTTATATCCCTGATTGAAGGTATTTGTATCCGTCTATTACAGTATTGTATGATGGGATTGTAACACTGTCTATTATACCTTTGTAATAGTATATGGTATGGTGAGTATGATAATGACTATTATGCCATGGTATGATTGCATTGTATGGTGTGGTATACTATCTATACCACTGTGTGAACGCACGGTATGTGTGAATGTAATGCTATGTATTATACCATTGTAATAATATTGTAAAATGAGTGTAATAATGTATATCACAGTGTATGATGAGTGTCATTGTATGAGCAGTGCGTTATATTGTATATTATTAATAAGGTATGATAGTACGTATGAACAGTGTAATATTGTGTTTATCAGTGTATGAGGAGTGTAATAGTTTCCACTATATTATTGTACGCTAGCATAGTAAGATGAGTGCTTTACGGTCAACCATATCATTGTTATAGTGTACTTTATGATGACCTCTTGTTGCGTACAATAGTGTGCCTGAGTGATAATAAAAATCTCTGAAAATCTCTATATTGAATAAAACTTTTCTTCCGATTTGATTCCTAATTCTTGGAAAAAATGCTCATGTTACACCCGCCTAAAAGGACAAATATGGTAGAAGTAATTCCTCTAACTACATGCCCATATCAGTTACTCCTATTTTAGCGAAATTCTTGAAAATGTTGTTTTCAATTATATGTTTAATTATCTCTCGAGACCTATTATTATTTTTAAGAATCAGTAAGGATTTTTGCCTTGTGATTCAAATGTCTACCAATTATTAATTGTATATGATGAAATAGTTCAACATTTAGACAAAGGCAACGAAACTAAGATGATCTTTCTGCGATATGAGTAAGGTCTTTGATAGGGGTTGGCACCATGGCCCGATTTTTAATTTAAAAAGTATGGAGTAAGCGATACAAAGCTTACTAGAAAATCTAAGACGCAGGGGGACCACAAGGGCTTGCTTTAGGGCCATACCTATTCTATACACTAATGATAATCAATATTAGTGAAGCACGTGACACGTGTGTATATGATTTTATCGAGGAAAACAGGCAATTTGCTGCTTAAAATGTCTATAGGCAAATCAATGGGGAATTATTTTGAATCCGGCGAAAACAGAGACTTTTCTCTTCTCAAGACTGGTTGATTCTGAGACGTCGCATTCTAACTAATTTTGATAACCACGCTATTGATAACGTTGCTTACCATAAACACTTAAATTTGATTTTAAAAGGTCTAATCATGCAAATTATAACTATTACAAAGCTTACAATTATTTTTTAGCATTGAATCGTTTCTGGCACAACTGAAAGGCAGAGATTCCGGAATAGACGCATTGTTGTAAAAGATTATGCTGACGTTACATTCAATATGATCTATTTGAATTAACTTTGGGATTGAGTCAAAAAGACGACACCGCTTCCTATTCATCAGTCACTTTTGCTGCAAACTTATTTATCATGTAAGGAATGTGTTAAGGAATTAACCAATACACAATTTGAATAAATGTGCAAATTACGAGTAAACAAAATCAACACGCGTCACACGTCAACGGTAGACACGCTCGGATATACAAAAAGAAGTGTGCGACAAACACAGCGTGCAAACTAGGCTATAAAATGATCTTACCCTTGCTGTTCAGCTAACAAAAAGAATGAGTTTGCTATAAATATAATTTATCTTCTCTTCGAAAAGTTTTTAAACAGATTTATTACCAATGATAGCACTAGTCGTGTTAGAGATATGTGTAGACCTTTGATACTTCAGGTATAGATATAACACAATCTATGACTCATGTAGCACTTGTTATGATGTTTTGTATTAGACCATTAATTTAAATGATATTTACTTATTTAAGGTTTCCGTTCGACATTATGTTTCATATTGTGTCGTTGAAAAAAGAAATATCACTAAAGCACTGCGGCGCCGAACACTAAATGAAGTCGGTTATTGGCGGCAAGACTAGTCCAGACAACAGACAAATAAAAAAAACAGAACTTTTACGAAAAAAATCATGCATATGAATGTTATTTGTGTTGAAGGTCATGTAGATCTGTGAGGTAAAATAACGTCAAGTCTGCAAATTATATGCAAATGTATTCAGAAACATTGTTAAGCACCCGTGTTGCTATTCACTTTCAGAAATATCGACGATGTGCTGTATTTTAAGCATAACATTGTTTTGACCGCGCCTATCAAATAATAAACCCTCGTGAAATTAAAATCAATGACAATTCCGTCTTTGCGTATTGCAGAGGTATTTTCTCTTGGGAGAAGGTATTGATTGTTACGTCACTTGTTTGTGGGAGTAACGTCATCAATTTTTGAGAAAACGACGTAATTTTCCCACACAAACCAATGACGTAACAATCAATACCTGCTCCCAAGAGAAGATAACTCTGCAATACGCAAAGACGGAATATAGAGTCTTCTACATCGGCAGCTTTCTTTGATCGTTACTTATATTATGACCATAGTCCGGGACGGCTTGCTAAAAACCTTGTATTACATTCGGTATTTAGGAGATTGTTCGTATATCATAACTTGATTTCAATAAAGGATATGTGGTGTTTGGCGAGTGAGTGTGCGCTTTTTGCCCTCAGTAATCGGCTTAGAAGAAGTCTTGATCATCGAGAGAAAGACAAATGAGAGGGATATTTTGACAGACCGGATCCTTTATTGTGGAGATGATTTATTAAGGGGTTTGAAGGTCATTACTTGCGTTTTTCAAAAATAAGATAGAAAAAAAAAATGATAAGATAATGTTCTCATAAATATTATGTGCTAGTATGTCATACCCTTCAACTTTCGCCGTGCTTTATGCTTAAATAGTATTTCCTTACAACGTATTTTTCTGTACAAGTATTTGTAGTATCCTACAAGTTATGCCCCGGTTACACATTCACGGATCGTCTCGCCGGATCCACTACGGATGGAAACTCTCGAATCACACCGGAATAGTCTATATCGGTGGTCCGCTACGGATGCACCACAGTATGACTATGGATATAGGGGCTGGTTGACAACGGGGAGTGATACGGATTGCTACGGTTCGGTACGGTTTAGTATGGAAAGACACGTGTCACGGCGTATGCACTGCGGATTAACAACGGTTCGCTACGATTTTAGTACGGGTTAGCACGAATTCGAACGGACTGGCACGGAGCGCCACGGACATGAACCACGAATGATGCCGGATCGTATCCGTGGCTAATCCGGCGTCCGATCCGTGAATGTGTGACCGGGGCATAAGGCGACAGATAACTGTTTCCTTAAAAAACGGAGAACTTGATAATTATCACCTTTTAAAAAATATAAGATTTGAGAAACGAAACCGTCACCCACACAATACTGCATCATAAATGCCCATATTAGTTACATTGTTATGTACCACATAACATAATAGTTCATATTTAATATTGCCGGCATATATTTTAATGACAGTCATGTTTTATATATAACAGTTCCGTAAAATCCTTGGAAAGTTTGATACATTTTGATATATGTTGCCTGCGCAGCATGGACACGAAGACATTTACGATAATTAATTTTGAATCATCTGATAGTTACATGTTATTACGAAATCGAAAACAGCCAATTTATCAATAGGGTCTTTTTGTCAGTGCCTAAGCTTCCGACTAGAGTTCAGAGTTCAAACTCCGGAATGGCCGTGCATTTCTCTTCTGCTACAGAGGTGCCATGTGTTGTAAAAAACGTTGCCTTCGGGGGCGAAGACGTAGAAAAAGGAGGAAGAATGTCGCGGAATTTGACTAGATCGATCACTGGCGACCAGGTAGCGCATCCGTCTAGAATTTCGGGAGGTCAATCCGGTTCGAGTCCCCGTCTGGTTTCCATTGTTTGATGGAGAAATAGCTAACTCTGTCAACGATATATAATCAAGAGAGGGAAAGTTAGGATGTGCTGTGACAATACTGGTGTAGCAGGACCGGACTGGGAGCATTCATCGGCGACCACGTAGCTCAGTTGGTAGAGCGTTCGTCTAGAGTTTGGGGAGACACGGGTTCGAATCCCGGTCTCGCCGTGCATTTCTTCCGCTCTTATTACATTGGTGTAAAAAATCGATAGTAAAACCGAATATAACCAGCGCGTGCGTGGCACTGATATATAAAGAAGCATACAATGCATTGTGACGTCATAGTTATAATGTCATCACGTGCTCTTTAATGGTGTGACGTCACTGTTGGTATGCTTCACAACCAGATTGCGGTAGTATTTGTATGGTCAAGCTTTCCGATCACATTGTTTTAAGCGTCGTCAGGGCGTCAGAACATAAACCGAACAAACAAAATATTTATATTGTAATTAGGTAAGTACGGCATAATTCCTTTACAAGTTCTTTTTTATCAATACCATCCCTGTCATTGTGTAAATCACTACAGTGTCTCTTACTCAAACTATGTTTGGTTTGTTTGTGTTTTATGTCCTATTAACAGCTATGGTCATTTAAGGGCGTTCCAGATTTTGGTGGTGGAGGAAAGCCGGAGTTCCCGGAGAAAAAACACCGACCTACGGACAGTACCTGGTGACTGCCCCACATAGGCCTCGAACCCGCGGCCCAGTGGTGGAGGACTAGTGGTAGCAGAATGTCAGACGCCTTAACCACTCGGCGTCTGACATTCTGCTACCACTAGCCTTCAAATTATGTATTGTTTGCCAAGATTTTGACGTTTTTGTGTCGTTATTAAAGATTATTTTTTAATTAATAGACATTTAAAACGAACCGTTCATTTTATCTACATGTCTGCAACACCCTTTTTATCCCTATTTTATGACTGTTTTTCCCTCTTGTGTTTTAGAGATTCAACATGGATAAAACATCATATGATGAATGGAAGGCAACACGAGAGGTTTTGGAGAAAGTAACGAGGTCCTTAGAGAAAACATTGAACAGTGGTAGGTTGGACACGAGGGATCGTTAGACAAGGGGAGGTAACAAAACAAATCATACTCGTATAACTGGTATTTCAACAGAAATGATCAACAATTATGATGATACTCATAATGTTGATTTTGGTGAAAAGGTATAGAAAAAAATGATATGCGTAATTTTTTCAATATTACACATTTTGAAAGATAGTTTCCAAATTGATGCAATTTTTGATAATCGGCCTTTACCGGGGATAACCCATAAAAACTATGAACATCATAGTGTATTTTCAATGAATTCTTTACAGGTATATAGTTTTAATATATGTAAAAGAGTTACAAAAAATACATTATCATACATGTTCTGACACCGTAGAAATTGACGTACACCATTTGAGGAGGCATTCAATAACTTCGCATTATAAATTAGAGACGGTGAAAAATGCCATACAATGACAGAAGAATTTCTTGTAAAATGACTAGATATATCAGTAGAAAAGGACTAAATATAGAAGTAAAAAGGACTAAATATAGAAAAAGGACTAGATATAGAAGTAAAAGGACTAGATATAGAAGTAAAAAGGACTAGATATAGAAGTAAAAAGGACTAGATATAGAAGTAAAAAGTACCAGATATATCAGTAAAAAGGACTAAATATAGAAAAAAGACTAGATATATCAATAAAAAGGACCAGATATATTGTAAAAAGGACTAAATATAGAAAAAGGACTATATATATCAGTAAAAAGGAGCAGATATAGAAAAAGGACTAGATATGTAAGTTAAAAGGACCAGATATAAAAGTAAAAAGGACTAGATATATCGGCGAAAACGGCTAGATATAAAGAATATGAGGCAAACTATGAATTCAAATATCCCGTCTCAGTGGACACCGATATTTTTTACAGTGTTTGTTCATGAATATATTTCATTTGACAATGAAGAGATCTATCAAAGAATATTTATATTGTTATATTTTGTAGCTGAATATCTACAGAGGGCCGGACAAGAGTATGTCGGGCGATACAGCCGTGCAACTAACCGTAGTGAACTGTCTGGTAAATATATTGTTAACATGTATATTTATATATCGCTCCATTTAATGTTAATAGCCGGTACAAAGATACACGGTATACAGACAATAGATAGGTACACGGTATACAGATGTATAGAGATACATGGTATACATATNAAAGGACTAGATATATCAGTAAAAAGGACCAGATATATCAGTAAAAAGGACTAAATATAGAAAAAGGACTAGATATATCAGTAAAAAGGACCAGATATAGAAAAAGGACTAGATATGTAAGTTAAAAGGACCAGATATAAAAGTAAAAAGGACTAGATATATCGGCGAAAACGGCTTGATATAAAGAATTTGAGGCAAACTATGAATTCAAATATCCCGTCTCAGTAGACACCGATACGTTGTACAGTGTTTGTTCATGAATATATTTCATTTGACAATGAAGAGATCTATCAAAGAATATTTATATTGTTATATTTTGTAGCTGAATATCTACAGAGGGCCGGACAAGAGTATGTCGGGCGATACAGCCGTGCAACTAACCGTAGTGAACCGTCTGGTAAATATATTGTTAACATGTATATTTAAATATCGCTCCATTTAATGTAAATATCCGGTACAAAGATACACGGTATACAGACAATATATAAGTACACGGTATACAGACAATATATAGGTACACTGTATACAGACAATATATAGGTACACGGTATACAGACAATATATAGGTACACGGTATACAGACAATATATAGGTACACGGTATACAGACAATATATAGGTACACGGTATACAGA
>NW_018408529.1:314807-323362 GCF_002113885.1 Mizuhopecten yessoensis
AACATTGTATACAGATACATTGTATACAGATACATTGTATACAGATACATTGTTTACAGATACATTGTATACAGATACATTGTACACAGATACATTGTATACAGGTACATTGTATACAGATACATTGTATACAGGTACATGGTATATAGATACACGATATACAAATACATTATATGCAAACATATGGTATAAATACACAGGGTATACAAATAAATGGTATACAGATAAACAGTATACATATACATGGTATACAATTACCCGTTATACAATTACCCGTTATACAGAAACATTTTATACAGATACATTATATACAAATACATGGTGTAAAGTTACACGTTATACAGAAACATTGTATACAGATACATTGTATACAGATACATTATATACAAATACATGGTATATATATACATGGTATACAAATACATGGTATACAGATACACAATATACATATGCATTGTATACAGATACACGTTATACAGAGTACACAACATAGCAATACGTGTTATACAGATACACGGTATACAGATCTATACACATAACACAAATACACGGTATACAGATATATGGTATGAATTCACACGTTATACAGATATCTGGTATGAATTCACATGGTATACAGATACACGGTATTTTACAGATACATTGTATATAGATACACGATATACAAATACATTATATGCAAACATATGGTATAAATACACAGGGTATACAAATAAATGGTATACAGATAAACATTATACATATACATGGTATAAAGTTACACGTTGTTATGACAGATACACAATATACATATGCATTGTATACAGATACAGTGTATACAGATACATTGTTCACAGATACATTGTATATAGATACACGATATACAGATATATGGTAGGAATTCACACGGTATCCAGATCTAGGGTATGAATTCACACTGTATACAAATTCACGGTATACAGATATAGGGTATGAATTCACACTGTATACAGATATATGTTATTAATTCACACGGTATAGAGGTTCACGGTATACAGATTCACGTTATACAGATATATGGTAGGAATTCACACGGTATTCAGATACACGGTATAAAGATATATGGTATGAAATCACACGGTATACAGGTTCACGGTATACAGATACGCGGTATACAGATATATTGTATGAATTCACACGTTATACAGATATCTGGTATGAATTCACACTGTATACAAATTCACGGTATACAGATACACGGTATACAGAAACATGGCATACAAATACACGGTATATAAATACATGGAATACAGATATATGGATTGAATACACAGGGTATATAAATACATGGAATACAGATATATGGTGTGAATTCACACGGTATAGAGGTTCACGGTATACAGATATATTGTATGAATTCACACGTTATACAGATATCTGGTATGAATTCACACGTTATACAGATATATGGAATGAATTCACACGGTCTACA
The DNA here is from genome assembly GCF_002113885.1 of Mizuhopecten yessoensis. Lineage (NCBI taxonomy): Eukaryota > Metazoa > Mollusca > Bivalvia > Pectinida > Pectinidae > Mizuhopecten > Mizuhopecten yessoensis. The sequence goes on from NW_018408529.1 coordinate 316,258, forward strand.
GATTCACGGTATACAGTTACACGATATATGAATACAAGGTTTAACGTTACACATTATACAGAAACATGGCATACAAATACACGGTATACAGACAATATATAGGTACACGGTATACAGACAATATATAGGTACACGGTATACAGACAATATATAGGTACACGGAATACAGAGGTATAGAGATACATGGTATACAGCTATATGGTATGAATTAACACGGTATACAGATAGATGGTATGAATTCACACCGTATACAGATATATGATATGAATTCACACGGAATACAGATTCACGGTATACAGTTATATGGTATGAATTAACACGGTATACAGATGTATAGAGATACATGGTATACACATATATGGTATGAATTCACATGGTATACAGATACATGGTATACATATACATTGTACACAGATACATTGTATATAGATACACGATATACAAATACATTATATGCAGACATATGGTATAAATACACAGGGTATACAAATAAATGGTATACAGATAAATGGTATGAATTCACGCTGTATACAGATATATGTTATTAATTCACACGGTATAGAGGTTCACGGTATACAGATATAGGGTATGAATTCACACGTTATACAGATATCTGGTATGAATTCACATGGTATACAGATAAATGGTATGAATTCACGCTGTATACAGATATATGATATGAATTCACACGGAATACAGATTCACGGTATACAGATTACATTATATACAAATACATGGTATATATATACATGGTATACAAATACACGGTATACAGATATATTGTATGAATTCACACGGGATACAGGTTCACGGAATACAGATATATGGAATGAATTCACACGGTCTACAGATTCACGGTATACAGTTATATGGTATGAATTAACACGGTATACAGATCTAGAAAAGGATAAGAAACAATAAGGTTTCCAACTTATATCGCTTCGATCTAAGACATAGGAACCAACATTATACCGTACGCATGCTCAAACTCCGATTCTGTGCACAAGCTCCATTTCTTTGTTTGGTAATAAACTATTCCAATTGTACATTTTTGCGATGATTCGGAGGAACATGAAAGTCACATAAGTGAGATATATGGTATGAATACACAGGGTATACAAATAAATGGTATACAGATAAATGGTATGAATTCACGCTGTATACAGATATATGATATGAATTCACACGGCATACAGATACACGATATACAGAAACATTGTATACAGATACAGTGTATACAGATACATTATATACAAATACATGGTGTAAAGTTACACGATATACAGAAACATTGTATACAGATACATTATATACAAATACATGGTATAAAGTTACACGTTGTTATGACAGATACACAATATACATATGCATTGTATACAGATACATCGTACACAGATACATTGTATACAGATACACGTTATACAGAGTACACAATATAGCAATACGTGTTATACAGATACACGGTATACAGACAATATATAGGTACACGGAATACAGAGGTATAGAGATACATGGTATACATATACCCGGTATACAGATATAGGGTATGAATTCACACCGTATACAGATATATGATATGAATTCACACGGAATACAGATTCACGGTATACAGATACGCGGTATACAGATATATTGTATGAATTCACACGGGATACAGGTTCACGGAATACAGATATATGGAATGAATTCACACGGTATACATATACACGGTATACAGATAGATGGTATACAGAAATATGGGATGAATTCACACGGAATACAGATTCACGGTATACAGATATATTGTATGAATTCACACGTTATACAGATATATGGATTGAATACACAGGGTATACAATTACATGGTATACAGATAAACATTATACATATACATGGTATAAAGTTACCCGTTAGTACAGAAACATTGTATACAGATACACGGTATACAGATACACGATATATGAATACAAGGTTTAACGTTACACGTTATACAGAAACATGGTATACAAATACACGGTATATAAATACATGGTATACAGATATATGGTATGAATACACAGGGTATATAAATACATGGTATACAGATATATGGTATGAAAACACACGGTATATAAACACTTTATCAATATGACAATTAGAAAAGGATAAGAAACAATAAGGTTTCCAACTTATATCGCTTCGATCTCAGACACAGGAACCAACATTATACCGTGCGCATGCTCAATCTCAGATTCTGTGCACATGCTCCATTTCTTTGTTTGGTAATAAACTATTCAAATTGTACATGTTTGCAATTATTTGGAGGAACATGAAAGTCACATAAGTGAAGCACTATACCGTTTGCAATGTCTAGACTTTATTTTCTCACTCTTATCCGCTTTTAGTGAGTTCTATACTTAATATAATCTCCATAGTCTATTCATACATATTCGCGTGTGGAAATTTTTGCGGTAATTTACTAGATGCAAAAATACACGAGCATTCCCACGCTGCGATAATTTCCAACCTAACAGTTTATATTTATTCCAAAGAAACACTCGTCAATATGTATATATTTATGTGTGTGTAATTTGATTACGTATATGTCATACGTGTAACGTTTACATTTATAAAATGAAATGGATTCGACTTTATTCAAGATTTTTTTTTTACTATAAACATATCACACAGCATCGACCGGCTCCGGCTCCGGCTCCGGCTCCGAGGAAATCCAGGAGGCGAAGCAGAATATTGATACAAGATCTGAAAAATGGAGGAAACTGCTCTTTCAGAAAAAATGTCCTGTCCAGTTTGAAAATGGTGAGTGATTAAAGGGACGGATTCAACTGATAAAACAGGAATCTAGATATACGAAATCGAAATATAATATCTCCTTATTTGGTGCATATATATAACAAAAGTCACACTCCGTGACCTATTGACTTATGGAGGTAGTTATTTAGATGCTATATGACTTTCGCTGTTGAATAAGATGATAAATAAAGTATTTATTTGTAAAGTAATGCATTTTTTACGACAATTATGAAACAAGTTTGAAAGACTAAAGATCAACCGTGAGCAAAGGGAGACAATACCTATAAACATACAACTTTTTATGATAAAGCAATCATATGTTGTCCATACCCCACGCCCTTTCTCTAAAATTTACAGAAAGACCGATTTTGACTATATTTGATCAATATTGTTACCCTTTCCGTTGAAGAGCCCCATTGGTACAAAGTGTTGCAGCGTTATAGACCAAGCCGTTCCCTGTATGATGGACTCGGGGCGGTAAGTAATCTTGCGTGGCTTGCGTGGCGTTGCCCATGCCTGTTGTAAAATTCGTCTGACATGCCTATCTCAACAATATAAACCCTTTTGATTTGAAAAAAATATTTGCCTTTTCACGGTAAAGGATGCCAGCAAGTTTAATTATAATATTACCAATGTCTCTATTATGAAACATTTGTGTAAGTCCTTTTCAAAAGCAGTATTTGTTGAAAACCGCTTGATGCCATGCATTTTACAGCATTATAGCATTCCAAATTTTGAATGTTTTGAATTATAAATGAAAAAAAACCTCAGGACCATTAAATTGCCTCCACTCTACCAATGCTTCCGAAAATTATATCTACATTTTATCAAAATGAGTGTCCAATTTGTAGGCCACAAATATAAAAAAAAAAGCAATGGTAAATTACTCTAAGCCAGAAATAGTCCCTTTGGTTGCTTCATCTTCTATATAGAAGGGAGAATACTCCAAGTAACAAACAACATTGAGAGGAACTCTTCTGTGCGATTATCACTGATGCAGTGGTACGTGCACCCTAAGATGTTTTTTTTTTAAACTTCACCTCCAAAGTGGAATGTCCAAAATGAAATAAATGGTATTTCTATTACATAAGATATATTCCTGTGTGTCAGATCTACCACACAATGCCCTACATTAATTGTCTGTGTAATTGTACTGTTTTAACTTTAGAACACACCCGTAAAGGTTGATGAATCCGTCCAAACAGACTTCACTTTCGTCAGAAAATGCTACGTACTGGGCATGGAGTCGTTCGAAAAGGAAGAAAAGACGAGCGGAGTATGGAAAATGTGCTGCTGTGGGCGACAGTAGGAAGTGACGTATGAACGGGACGTGTGGAAACATCCGGGCATCACGTGACAACAGTGTAGACATGAAAGCTTTTTGATATATGTTTGAGAAATAATCCTTTGAATCAAAAGTTTTACTTAAGGATTATAGAGGGTATTCAAAACAATATAAAAACGATGCCGAAAAAAATCGCAGTTATTGAAAAAGTGATAGACACAAATATAGAAAGCATTGCTCTATATAAAAAAAAGTATTGAAAATAAGGTTTTATTTTAAGCATAAAACATAAGAAATTAGCTTAATAGAGTCACAAAGAATAGTAATAAAAACATAAACATGGATAGCAAAAGATAAATAAATAAGCATAGGACAAGTCCGACAGATGAATATATAACATAGAATAGAAATGGATAAAAATATGACTTTTTTATTTCATGAAACTTGTTGACGACTGGATTCACAATTATGAAGATAAAATATTCGTAATTACAGATGCTAAGGACAAATTAGATATGCTTTTAGTGTGGTGAAGATATGTAACAAACATATTTACAGGTTTAGTAAAAATAAAAATGTTTTACCGAGTGGTGAAGATTGTTCTGATAATGTCACAGTGTGGAAAGGATGGTTGTGAGGTCTTAGACAGGAATGGAGATGATAACAATATTTTTTTAATGAAATTATTTTCGGTTACCAAACAAAAACATAGCCAATATACCATCTGATGATCATGGTTTTCGGTATTCTGGTGAATATTGTCTAGTTGAAATGTCGATACTTGGGGCTACTGAGGCGGTAATTTGGTGGAATTGTGACTTACTGCGATGGGTTAGGACCACAGGGACCTGATAATTTGTTACAGCTATTTTTGGACATAAACTAAGATGTTCAGAGTAATTTTACATGTTTTATGGGTTTACATCGACTTTCGGTAAACATGACACCCCCAACGATCATATATACCGTGTACAGTATATGATCATTAATGGGGTGTCACTTTTACCGAAAAAAAATCAGGTATCTGGGCCCACTTGTATAAAACATCCCAAAGTTAAGGAAAATCTCAAGCAATGTATTGTCTATGGGAAATCTTAGACTTGAGGAAATCTCAAGAGTTGAGATGTTTTACACAAGTGGGCCATGGACCTTAGCTACGGTGTTCAAAGTAACTTTACATGTTTTAGGGGTTTAGATCGACTTTCCGGTAAAAATGACATCCCCAATAAATTCCCAGGTCCCTGTGGTTGCGACAGAGCTTCCGCGTAGGGTAACCACAATCGTTAACAAATTAATGTTTTTTGACATTCGATTGTAAATTGATGAATGTAAGTTTTAAATTAACGACGCCAACATTCAACAATTTTATTTATATATAGAAATATTATTTATTGGAAAAGTCGAAGCGATCTCGTTTCCTCGTTGATTGTAACGAGATGTGTAATATGTGGCGCTGTTACCTTTGTTAGTGGTACGTCATATTTGTGGGTTTTTTTCGATTGTGAATTTTATCGTTTGTTCCTTTCGTAATATTATATGTAATAGTATACGTGAATTTCTTTCTGAAAAATCTTCTCCATAAAGGAAACTAACTCATAAACTGTTCAGACTTAGAACTGTACTTATTGTATAAGCCCAGTCGTACCATTATGACAGTGCTGACTGCTAGAAATAGTTAGGCCATTTCATATTGAAACGGCATCTTTATCTGTTATTGTACAGTTATATACCACTACCTCATGTCATCAATATTGATTATATGTGATTTAGTCATTTATGACCAGATATATATATATACACTTTAAAATTCGATTGAATTGTACGGATATTTCGTTGGCTTACTCGTTTATACATAACATATATATATATTGTACATTTAAATGTGACTCTACAATTGATTATTGTATACATTTAACAAAAAAATATTTTCATATTTTGATACATATTTTTTTAATCTCTATTGCTCGATATTAGAGTTAATTACTTATACGATGTTGTACTTACTCAGATCTTTTTACGAAATTTAGAATAAAATGTCATATTATTTTGCTACCAATTGTTGTGTCTTGCCTTTATTAATTATTAATACACTGTAAAATATACACCATGGCCTCAATACACAGCGAAAAATAGAAAATCTAAGATTGTATGTGCTATCTCTAAATAAAGGTGACAACAGAAACCGAGGAGACATCACAAAATGGACCAAAGAGCCGAGGACACATGAAAAAGAACCGAACAAGAGCGGAGGAGACATGAAAAAGGACCAAACAAGAGCCGAGGAGACATCACAAAATAGACCAAAGAGCCGAGGAGACATCACAAAACAGACCAAAGAGCCGAGGAGACATCAAAAAGGACCAAAAGAGCCGAGGAGACATAAAAAGGACCAAACAAGAGCCGAGGAGACATCAAAAACGGACCAAAAGAGCCGAGGAGACATCAAAAAGGACCAAACAAGAGCCGAGGAGACATCAAAAAGGACCAAAAGAGCCGAGGAGACATCAAAACTGGACCAAAGAGCCGAGGAGACATCAAAAAGAACCAAACAAGAGCCGAGGAGACATCAAAAAGGACCAAAAGAGCCGAGCCGAGGAGACATCAAAAAGGACCAAACAATCGCCGAGGAGACATCAAAAAGGACCAATCAAGAGCCGAGGAGACATAAAAAAGGACCAAAAGAGCCGAGGAGACATCAAAAAGGACCAAACAAGAGCCGAGGAGACATCACAAAATGGACCAAAGAGCCGAGGAGACATCAAAAAGGTCCAAACAAGAGCCGAGGAGACATCAAAAAGGACCAAACAAGAGCCGAGGAGACATCAAAAAGGACCAATCAAGAGCCGAGGAGACATAAAAGCCGAGGAGACATCAAAAAGGACCAAAAGAGCCGAGCCGAGGAGACATCAAAAAGGACCAAAAGAGCCGAGGAGACATCAAAACTGGACCAAAGAGCCGAGGAGACATCAAAAAGAACCAAACAAGAGCCGAGGAGACATCAAAAAGGACCAAAAGAGCCGAGCCGAGGAGACATCAAAAAGGACCAAA
>NW_018408529.1:323564-328088 GCF_002113885.1 Mizuhopecten yessoensis
GGGGGAGACAAAACAAAACAACAGACCATTTGGCTTTTCGTGGAAAAATATTTTTTTTATAAAGACATGGCACACCAGAGGTAGTTATAGTAGCAGACTTCGTGAAAGACATGGACACTTACACTTTTTTTTGTATATATGTATATATGTTCGGTTATATACCATATCATTGCCAGTAACATTGTAATGTTCATAAAACAACAAAAGGGACAATGACTTCAAGGAGGATAATGAGCAGCAATATTAGAACTAAATGACTGTAATTATTTTGTAAATATTCATAAACCGCTTCTAGTAACGAAAACAAAAAAATGGTGTCAGAATAGAATATTTAATCAACAAATTATTTTATGTTTAAACTCTTATTGCTACGAATAAATAATGCGTTGCTGTTTAGGTAGATATTGCTTTTAGTCAAGGAAATTCTCCACAAAGAAAAATTGATAATGAATGAAAAAAATAGAACAAATTCTGTTAGAACTTTACGCTGCCTTGTAATTTACGAGAATATTACCTTAATCAAAATTCTAAACCATATAAATGATATATAAGAAGCAATTCACAAAAATTCATATGTTAATTATCTTCTCTTGATTCAAGTTTTCTTTTACCTTTGTAGTATTCTAATAGGTGACATTTTGTCTGCCATTGTACCCCATTGATGGTAGCGTAGCTGCCTTAGGCTCGAGTAGGCACGTGCGAACACATTATTTTGTCAAGTTTTCATTTTTAGTCAGCGTAAGTTCATAAAATTGAACAAGAGGCCCAGAGGGCCTGTATCGCTCACCTGCATATGTTTAAAATAATTGGTATGAAGTAAAGATATAGCACTCCATGGTAGGTGCTGTAAGTACATATGAAATTTCAGAAAAATCCATCGAGTACTTGAGATATAGCGAGAACAAACTTCAAACAGAGCCCCACCCCAATGCCCCTAGCGGGGTCATACACACCAAGTATACAAAATTGAGTCCCCTTAACCCAAAGATGCTCCAGACTAAATAAGGATAACATCTCTTAATCCCGATGGTCGAAGAATGATTTTAAAGGTTTTACCTCTATTTCTCCTATTGGGCCCCTGCCCTTCTGCCCCCTGGGAGACCACACCCACAGCTTATACAAAATTGAGTCCCCTTGGCCCAAGGATGCTCCAGACTAAATTAGGATAAAATCCCTGAATCCCTATGGTAGTAGAAGGGTTTTAAAGGTTTTAACTCTATTTCCCATATTGGGCCCCACCTCTCTGCCTCCAGGGGGGTCAGACATACCGTTTATACAAAATTGGTTCCCCTTCACCCAAGGGTGCTTCATACCAAATTTGGACAAAATCCTGTCATTCTTACAGAAGAAGAAAGGATTTTGAAGAATTTGCTATGTTTCCCTTATTGGGCCCCTCCCTTCTGTCCCCAGGGGGGGCCACACTCGCTGTTTATACGAAATTAAGTCCCTTTTGCTTAAGGATGCTCAAGACTAAATTAGGATAATATCCCTTAATCCCTATGGTAGAAGAAGGATTATAAAGGTTTTACCTATATTTCCCTTTTGGGCCTCGCCCCTCAGGCCCTGGAGGGGTCAGGCCTACGGTTTATATAAAATTGGTTCCCCTTCACCCAAGGATGCTTCAGACCAAATATGAAACAAATCCTTTCATTCCTACAGAAGGAAAAGGATTTTAGAGAATTTGTTATATATTCCCCTATTGGGCCCCGCCCCTCAGCCCCAAGTGGGACCAGACCCACCGTTTATACAAAATTGGTTCCCTTTTACACAAGGATGCTTCACACCAAATATGGACCAAATCCTTTCATTCCTATAGAAGAAGAAGGATTTTAAAGAATAATTTGCTATGTTTCCCCTATTGGGCCCCGCTTCTCAGGCCCTTGGGGGGCCAGACCCACGGTTGATACAAAATTGGTTCCCCTTCATCCCAAGATGATCCACACCAAATATGGAACAAATCCTTTCATTCTTAAAGAAGGGGAAGGATTTTAAAGAATAATTGGCGATGTTTCCCCTATTAGGCCTCGCCCCTCAAGCCCCTGGGGGCCATACCCATGGTTTATACAAAATTGGTTCCCCTTCACCCAAGGATGCTTCAGACCAAATATGGAACAAATCCTTTCATTCCTACAGAAGAAGAAGGATTTTAAAGAATTTGCTATATTTCCCCTATTGGGTCCCGCCCCTCAGTCCTCAGGGGGGCCAGACCCACCGTTTATACAACATTTGTTCCCCTTTATTCAAGAATGCTCCACACCAAATATGGACAAAATCCTTTCATTCCTACAGAAGTAGAAGGATTTAAAGAATAATTTGCTATGTTTCCCCTTTTGGGCCCCGCCCCTTAGCCCCCAGGGGGCCCAGACCCACCATTTATACAAAATTTGTTTCCCTTCACCCAAGGATGCTTCTGACCAAATTTGGTCAAAATCTGCTCAGTCGTTCATGGCTAGTAGCGTTTAAAAGGAAAAGTTGACGGACGGACGACGGACGACGGACAACGGACGCTGCGGTATGGCATAAGCTCACCATGGTCCTTCGGACCAGGTGAGCTAAAAAATTAATGTGTTTTCACTAAAATAAAAGATCATATTATATCCAGGATGTTTTGCATATGTTTAGTACAAAATATGAAAAACCTTTTTTTTTTCTCCGCATCCAAAAAGACCTTGTAACACTGAAGTGCAATACAACTTTCAAGCTGACATTTAACAACCGTATTACAGGCACAACCAACGGTGAACAAGTTTATGGTTACAGTTCGAAACGTCAAAAGTTCAGAGACCCAATCAGTTCAGATCCCCCTCAAAGTGAAACTGTATCGTCTCCCGAGGCTACTCAACATAAGTCGCCATTCGTAAATAACAGCAATATTTGGACCTAAACTAATTTGTTCAGAGTAATTTTACACGTTTTGGGGGTTTAGCTCAAATTTCGGTAAAAATGCCACAGCACGACTCGTATAATTTATATCATCATTGGGGTGGCATTTTTTATCGAAATGTAGCTGTGACAATTTTTCAGGTCCCTGTGAGGTGGAGGTAGGCTAGCACTAAACATGCTTGATAACCAAGGTAACCCTACCTATTCACTTTCCAATTTTTCGAATCTCTATTACAATCTTTCCATATACCCATTAATGATAAGGATTCGGACCTCTGCTTCGTTTGTGTTGGATTCTGAAATTTCACCAGAATCCTTATAACTAACGTTTTATCGCCGCCTCATCTTGTTACTCAACCAATATATAGTGCAAACTTAGTACCGTTTAATTGAATTATGGAATTTGAAGATTTAAAAAAAAATCGATCATTCTTGAACATCCTCTTCTTAAAAATGTTCTTACATTACGCAACAGCTCCCCATACAAAATAGAAAGAACGTCCTCGTTTTCTTATTATGAGAGGTTTCTTGTCAATAAATTTGTTTAGGGCATGTTTTGTGAAAAGCACTACAAAGGCTAAAATAATTAAACAGATGTTGAAGTTGTTAGAATATTAAGTCCGGTGGCAAGACTTCCCATCAGTAAGCTGACTGTAGCCATTCCTATGGGAAGAAATTGTGCCCCTCCTCTGGCCGACTTTTTTTGGTTTGGTTACGAAGCGAAATTTATTGATAAGCAATCAGAACAAAACAGAAACCTTAGCCAATTGCAAGTCCTTCAATTTTACATTCAAATACATCGACGATATGATGTCTTTTTTTAAAAAAACAAGAATTTTATTGACCGCGTCGAACTTGTATACCCTAGGGCTCCCGAGCTTGAAATTAACTACACTACATATTCCTTTAAGTCAGTAATTTTCCTTAATCTTTATATAACATAATCAAGAGACCTCTTAAAAGTACGCTTCGATAAGCGTGACTATTTTGATTTTCCGAATGTGATCTTTCCCTTTCTTGAGAGTAATATTTTATTGATATTCAAGAGTTTGTTGCAAATAGCCAAACTTCAAAACTTCATGACTTCATCATGATATTTTTTATTATTTTATTAAGCAATAGGCAAAAATGCCTTTGTGCATTACATAATAACAATCCACATAGGTGGTACAGGTGGAGTGGAACATGAACATGGACAAAGAAATATATTTTGTAATTGGTATAATACACATACATGCAGCGACAGGTACGAGGACTTATTTTCAAACTACCCACATTTAGGTAACCAGATATCCATTACCACGTGTTTCATAGCCGTAGAGAAAGTACATATTGTTTGATGATGTCGAAGATGAATTTCATTTTATTATTAAATGCCCCTGTTATTCTGATTTACGTTAGAAATTTAAAAAAAAGTTCTATTGTAAAAAACCGAGCATGTTTAAATTAATTCAGTAATTTAACGGACAAAACACAAATGAATTAGCAAAATTGGCCAAATACATTAAAGCTGCAAATTCAAGAAGAGCTTTATTAACATAAGTAGTTATGCTCTCCGAGTGTTTTGTCTCGTCTGTGTATTTATTAGTATTTTCGATATTTGTCAATGTTATGAGAAAGTATATATATATATATATATAT
>NW_018408529.1:330770-352430 GCF_002113885.1 Mizuhopecten yessoensis
TTTTTTTCATTTTTATAAGTATGATATCATCTGCATCATAACGGACCAATTCAATTCCTTTGGATATACTACTACGTATATAAACAATCAGACCACCAGAGTCCCGTTTCGAACCTTTTACCTTCTCAGTTCTATGTAATATGAAATTTTCAAAGTAATTTACGTTTAAATCATTTAATTCAGAAGACCATGTTTCTGTAAATAATACAATGTCATTGTGTTCAAAAATGTTTTCAAAAAAATCACTGTTCAGTTTGTTATATCTTTTCGATACAAGTCCCTGTGCATTTAGATATGTAAATCTCACTGTTTCAAGATCTAGATCAACCGTTGATCTGTCCTCATCTGTACACAATCGGGGTACAGAGTCCGCGTGTCCCGCGCTGTCCTACTCTCCACTGGTCTTAGACTGGCTGGTCAAATCCAAACATTGCTGCATGATGGTCTGACTGGTCAAGTCAGCCCCACTGAATGACACGTTACGTAGATGTAGACTGCTGACGGACATAGTTATAACACAGGTTTTTCAAGTATACAGCCTAATGAAGACTATTGAGAAGTTTAATGGTCGGCATCATGATCTAATTGGGAAATATGAATTTTTTGTGTGATATAAGGTCGATGTTGTTGATTATGCTCCTTAGGTTTGGTTGTCATTATCTCAGTTCTAGCTTTGTGGACGTAACATATCTTTGTCCTATATTCAATACAAAAGACACTTACTCTTCCGGAACACCTGATCCTATTTCCATTGGGTTTCTTTTCAAGGGTTTCCATGCCTTTGTTCAAATTTTGCCCTAGTTTTAACGATTTTTAGTTCACACTTGGTTTACGCTTTGGTAGTCTTTTCTTCTTCTTCCAAGAACCAATAAGAGCTTAAATTTAGTTTGTAGATTTTTGGATAACAATGAGTGATTTATTCTACTTTAAAATCATTTCATAAATATTGTCAGTGGGAATTAGTTGGAAACTCATGCTAAAATCCTCACATTTAAATCATTACAACTCATTCATATACAATTTCATGCTATCTGTATATTTAGTCACAAAACGTACTGGTACACTTATCAATTTATTTTATTAAAAACTGCTGTCGTTGAACTAAAAAAAATACACATTTTTCAGCATATTGCTCTAGATCTTGCGCCTACACAAGATTTATATCCTAGCTACAACATTTGCACTCACGAAAGAAAGCATTATTTGTGATAATGTCACTCCCTTTTATCCATCAAGGGAATCTTTTCTACTCACATTGTTTAATAGCTCATTCACAGGTCTAGTGGGCCTTTTGCATACCATTGGCTCGTACCGGCTTCCGTTCCGGATTTAGTACGCATAACCAGTTTCCTGTTTGGAAAGTTTGCGACTGAGTGATAAGTAGGAAACAAGTCAAAGGTATCTAAGAAGAGTTTGAGGAGAGCTCGAAATCGTAAGTATTTTACTTTAATGTTCAACAGGCCCTACATTTCCTGAAAAGTCATGCAGGTCTTCTGAATTAAAAGAAACTGTTGGGTACTGGTACGTCCGTGCCAGCCTGTGTCGAAATTAGCAGGCTACAGTACTGTAATGTGATTTTTTTGTTTTGTAATTGATAATGATATGGTGAGTAACTTACTTTCTTATCGGCTGTATGCTTAAATCATGGAATTTGAGAGCAGTGGGCCGGGGGCCATTTCAGCAAATTTTAGTCAATAAAAAATGAAGAGGGTCCATTCTATGTAAAATAATAACAGAAAATTGGAACATGGAGGTGTCAATTTCAGTTTTGAGGAGTCAATGGCTCCATGGCCCCTTGCAGGATTCATGTTATTATCATTACCACATATAGCAGGGGCTGGACACACACAAATAGTTATATATTAGATCTAGATCTATTACACGTACCATACTCAATTACTCAGTCATGCTAATATCAACATTAATTTTGTGAACTGGTCAAGTACACTCAGCGGATCGAGCTATAGAGTTGTTAAGATCTATAATACCTGTAGTGTACCATCCGAAATAGATCCTTTGAACTTTGAATTGTTCACATAAATTTCTTTCTCAAGAAAAATGACACAGTCACATTTAAAAGAAGATTTTATCATTATTTGATTCCAAAAGACATTTTTTATTAAAACTGAAATCTTAAAAAATAAAGCTCAATGCAGCTATAAACTATAGTATATAGGTTTTTACATCTATATAACTCAATCACAGATCTAGAGTGTACTGGACCTGGTGAGAGTATCGAAAATCAATAACCAAAGCACAAGTTTATTCATTAATTGGAAATTCATAAGATGAATGATAAACATTGTATCTCAGACTCCAGACCTTAGCATGTCAGAATTGTCTCCATTTCTTAAATATGTGTCCTTATTTTTAACATTCAGGATTCTTTTAACTTCCATAGCATTCTCATTTGTATCATTAGTAACATTTTGTCAGACATGGTATATATTACACACTGAGTGACACAGTGTCTAACACATTACAAATATTACATTCAGGATGAAAGAAAGCATGATTTGTGCTTATATGTTACTTCCATTGGCTTATGGGTTAACTCATCCACCCCTGAAATTTCATAATGAACTATTCCAACCTTTGAATTGGAAGAGCTCAAATGTGGTTTCATGGGTGAATGGGTTAAACTTCATCAAACATTTTAAAGCTGAAACTGACACTGTCATGTGATGGAGCAGAGAGTTGAGCACCAGGTTACATCAAACGAGTGAACAGCATCAATAAGAAATGATAAAACAATTGAAGTCTGTATTGTGAATCTATTTCTGTCTGTAAATATAGGTTTTGTGCCCAGTAGTGGTGTTCCGACTAATTGACTTTGTTGTCTATGTTTAGTTAGGCCAATAAACTGATTAATCGATTACAGAATCTATGATCAATTTAAGTCAGAAAAGTTATGTGTGGATATTATGAGTTTTAAGTAAAGTGAGTGATTCATGATTCCAATTAACCTATCTCCCTGCTAGATATTAGCGAAGTGTGGTCGGGTCGTGCAGTGGATAGCCCACTTGCCTTTCACCAGGGAGGCTGGGGTTTGATACCCAGATCAGATGTTAAGAGGTATGGAGTCACCTGCCCGACCACGTTGGTTTTCTCCAGGTGCTTCAGTTTCCTCCCACATTAATTAAGACACCCCCCTCTGCGTGCTAACATCTGGGCTATTGGGGCTATATAAACAAGAGTGATTAATATAAGTTGAAATAACTTGTTTCATAACTGTTTTAAAATTCATTAAGTTTACATTTTAACAAAAGTTTGTAGCAAAAGATGTATCCTGATATATACTACATATAGTGGCTACTTCAGACTATAAATTACGTACAGATTCAATGTTTGGCAGGAGGTGAGTCTTCCAGTTCGGGTCTCACTTTTTACGTACGTTAGACTCGCAAGACATGACTATATTAATCCTGATTAAAAACACAGATTTTAAAGATGCAGGTTGTACAGATATGAAAAATCCTGTTCATGACACTATATTTAAATACGATTCCATGTAGCAAGTTTATTTTGCATTTAACGCATATCCATATAAAGGGATCAACACTATATAGTCTATTTATAGTAAGCAGTTAAGTTTGTATACATTTTTTCCAAAATTTCATGTGATGTTTGACCAACAGATAACTATTCAGGTTTATACTGTGCCTTGTGTACTTATAACAAAGAACTGTCAAACAGTTAATACATTCTACAATGTTTTTTGGGGGAATTGAAATTCAATTAATCCCATACCCAATTGGTACATTTGTATTTTTGTTGTGAAATTGTGCAAGTGAGGTTACCAAATATTCAAATACTATTTCTATGTCCGAATATTCAGGAATTTGGTATTAATTTCGTTTCAGCTCTAACCACGATGACTTCATAACATATATTTTATTAAGCAATTGGCAAAAATGCCTTTGTGCATTACATAATAACAATCCACATAGGTAGTACAGGTGGAGTGGACAATGAGTTAAGTGTGCTTAATTTATTCAATCCAACCTAAAAATTATTTGAAGTCTTTTTTGCGATTATTATTCATACATTGGTATTTTTTACCTTAATATACAAAGTTTAGACATTGAAAAACACAGTGAATTGGAGTAAAACTTGTGATAGAAATTTGAAAATACCTTCTGGTGAATTGTTAAATATCCAGTGTGAAAAGTGTTTGATCTCTATATATCAATGTATGATCTAATGTTTGCTACAGGAGATGGGTTATAGCGTGATATGCTGAGGCTATATTTGTCTCAACACAGAAGTTAAAAACCCAACCTGTTCCTGACTTGTACGTTATACAGTCAAACTTCGATGTTTCGAACTTTGCGGGACTATCAGAAAAAAAATTGAAACATCAGGACCCCGACTCAAGAATATTGAGTGTCGAGATTCTGTAAACAAGACAGAATGTGATTCTTAAAATATGTGACGAAACGGAGACTAATACATTTGATTTTGAGTATGTATATTAGATTTCTTATCAAATTCAATATTTTTCTGTCAATTGAATTTCCGAGCCTGTCCCTTTAAAATAACCACAGTACAATTTAATGTTCTAGAACAGTTGATAATTTCACTTCGCTTTATTAGTTGTAATTGTCAATGTTTTCATAACGAATCGGTCTTGATTACACTTCGAAACTTAACTGCGAGAAATTTGAATTAGAAAAGTTTGATTCAAGAGAAGAATATTAGTCATGTAATATAAGTGGAAATTTCTGGACTTTGTCGACACATTGAGAAGTTTGAATCATTGAAGTTTGATTTATGGAAGTTTGTATATACGTATTCATTGATAATCACTCAACTCTGCCCCAAATTACAATGAAAATATATTTCTCATGATATATATAACAAAACACTAAATGATATGACAGTGTGGACAAAATAAGTCAAATTATCGGAGCAGTCTGCTCCTTTTTCAAGACAATACGAGACAGACGAAGACTTGCTATACATTACAAAAACTTTAAAATATTAAAAAATTAAGAACAGCAAGTTTTTTCAAAAAATGATGTATTTTCACCATGGATGAATCGAATCCTGGGAATTCCTACAAAAAAGTAGAAAAACCGTCCAAAAAGCAAAGCTCGTTTGAAAACCTGTACGTCAAAAGTATAAATACGAGTATGGGAGTCTATAATTTAAAACTGGATATGAGATAGTATTCAAGAATTGTTTAAAGTTATGAATATGGTTCAATTAGCATAGGCAGTCAGTGGTGAAATAATTAGTTGACAAAGTGACGAAATGATAAGTGAATAAATTTAAAGATACTGTACAACCTCATCCTTTAGTCAGCCTCCGCACATACAATTAAATGTTAACTACTGTATCATCACAAAATTTAAATTGATTACTAATTAATTACAGTATTTCCATTATGTTAATCTACATACTTATTACAATATCATCTTGTCTATCTGGATAAAAAAAGTTACAGCATCATCAAATTTTTCTGAATTATTATTTTCAATGCATCATTATAGCTTTAAATGAACTGTGCAGATTAAATCTCTAATTCTGCATTAATATTCATCCTGGTATCTTAGAAATGATACTTTGCAAAGTTTTAACATTAAATTCTTACACAAATTAAGTTCAGCAGTTGAGCCAGAAGGCCATGTAGGTAATATACACAATGAGTTAGTGGGCTGTATATATGTAACCTGTCACTGGTCATCCCTGGGGGTATATTGTAGCTGGACCAATGAGGTGTGACCTGCCATAAACAGCCGGGTCAGCCCTAAAAAGTATACACTTTCTCCCTTTATATGTTATAATTATACTGGGCCAACATACTGGGGATGGCAGTGAGCTGCTATTTCATTACAAACTGAATTATGGCTGCCAGAAATAGCAAAGTGTCCAAGGGAAATAACACTGACGATTTGTGTGTGTTTGAGTGGTACAGCAAGCTATAGGATTTCCCTCCAGATGGGCCCCCGGTATTACAGAGGAGTGTAAAGTTTTGAATACACAAACAAGTTTATTCGGCTGTGGGAGTTGAGATTAGCATAAATACACAGTTTGTGGTGTAACTGTTAGATTATTAGATACACAAGGTCCTGTGTTAATAGCTCCTTACTCAGTAGCATGTTATGTTTATAGGCTAGCCACATACTTCTCTGTAGTCTTGTGAATCATAGGGTCAGACTGTAGGAGGGGTCAGAGGTCACACAGCGGAGGTCAGGCCTGCCTTGTTTGGATGTGAAACAGTATACCTTCTTTCAATATGGAGGATGCATGTAGCTGAGTGAGAGGGATAAGTTAATGGTGGAAGTTAGCCTTCATTCCAGGGAAATCATTTTTAAATCTGAATATAAAAGTGAGGTAAGTTGTTGGCCACACTTGAGGAGATCTGTGTTGTATAAATGTGGTTAATACTTAGACTGTTGTTGCCCTGTGTTTCTGTCGGAGTGCTGTACAGTGTGTGTAGTGTTATTACATATATGACAGCTAAGTGGTACAGCCTGTGTAGTTCCTGTCCCAACTACCTGTATATTCTGAAATCTTTATTGACTACTTGATACAGAAACCTGTGTATTCTGGATAGTGTATAGACTGTCATTTTTATTCCTGATTTAGCTACCTGTATATTCTGTATATTGTTTCTATTGTCACTTTTACTGACACAGATACCTGTGTATTCTGAATACTGTATTGAGTACCTGATACAGATACCTGTGTATTCTGAACACTGTATTGACTACCTGACACAGATACCAGTATATTCTGAACACTGTATTGACTACCTGATACAGATACCTGTATATTCTAAACACTGTATTGACTACCTGACACAGATACCTGTATATTCTGAACACTGTATTGACTACCTGATATATAAACCTGTGTATTCTGTACACTGTTTATATTGTCACTTTTACTGACACAGATACCGGTATCATCAATACTGTCTTGACACATATTTCTTTTACTCTTTGATTTTGTTGACATTCCCAAACAAACATTTAAGTTCATCTTGCAGTCGTTTCAAGTTTGACTTTATCATACTCATAACAAAGTTGATATTTATTTCTGGGGTAAAAACTGGTAGTTTATGAGGTGCTGGTTAACAAATATAGACATCCATACAATGACATGTCAGATGTATTATGAGTAGCATGAGTTCAATATCACAATATATGATATAACCTACATGTAAATGTTACCCCTACAGAGGTATATACATTATACCTGTACTGGGTTATTGTCCTCCTACACACATTCTTCTTGTTACCTGTGTTTTTTTACCTGCCCTAACTCCTACCTGTAATAAGATGTTATGTCATTAATATGTTATTGAGTGTAAACTGTTTTAATGTGGTTTATCTTTTAAAAGTTAAGGAGAGGCAACAGCCAAGGGTGCTATTATATACACAGCCGTCATAACCATCATCTCATGGTTTACTGCTTGCCTTTCCTGGGGGAATGTTGTTCATTTGATATGACATTAAAATTTTATACAACTTTGAGGATTTTTTCCTTTAATCTGGATATACTGAACTTTGAGGAACTTTATCTTTCACCTGGATTTATACAGATATGAGATATTATTCACTGTACTTATTTTGAGCTTTGAGACCAGGTGTGTGACGGTATAATGAATGAAGTGCCAGATGTAAGAACCAATATATGTTAACATACCTGTATGTGCATTAGAAACGATGGCATACAACAAGATACATGACATCTATGTGAGAGTATCTTGGAACTTACTTGATACAAAAGTGACAGGAAAATAATAGAACTTATAAAGCTTGGTGCTAATAAGTGTTTTCTCTTCATGGTGAAAGTATACGTAGATCGTAATTAAAATACCAAAAAAAAGTTGTTCTGTAGTCTAACATAAGACCTCTTTATTCAGGCCACCTGATCACTGCACCCATCAGTCAAATTTACTCTACATGATAAAACTAGCCCTCTGATAGATAATTAGTTACACTGTATGTTAGTTTGTTTATGAGTTCATCACTATTCACTGAATCTGTTCATAATGGAATTATACACAGGTACAGATTACCTGTTTTATATGGGTCATTAAACACAGGTACAGGTTACCTGTTTTATATAGGTCATTATACACAGGTACAGCTTACCTGTTTTATATAGGGCACTATATTCACAGGTATAGCTTACCTGTTTAATATATGACATTATACACAGGTACAGCTTACCTGTTTTATAGAGGTCATTATACACAGGTACAGCTTACCAGTTTGATATAGGTCATTATACACAGGTACAACTTACCTGTTTTATATGGGTCATTATACACAGGTACAGCTTACCTGTTTTATATGGGTCATTATACACAGGTACAGCTTACCTGTTTTATATAGGGGCACTANGCAGGTACAGCTTACCTGTTTTATATAGGTCATTATACACAGGTACAGCTTACCTGTTTTATATAGGGCACTATATTCACAGGTATAGCTTACCTGTTTAATATATGACATTATACACAGGTACAGCTTACCTGTTTTATAGAGGTCATTATACACAGGTACAGCTTACTTGTTTTATAGAGGTCATTATACACAGGTACAGCTTACCAGTTTGATATAGGTCATTATACACAGGTACAGCTTACCTGTTTTATATGGGTCATTATACACAGGTACAGCTTACCTGTTTTATATGGGTCATTATACACAGGTACAGCTTACCTGTTTTATATAGGGGCACTATATACACAGGTATAGCTTACCTGTTTAATATATGACATTATACACAGGTACAGCTTACCTGTTTTATAGAGGTCATTATACACAGGTACAGCTTACCTGTTTGATATAGGTCATTATACACAGGTACAACTTACCTGTTTTATATGGGTCATTATACACAGGTACAGCTTACCTGTTTTATATAGGTCATTATACACAGGTACAGCTTACCTGTTTTATATAGGGCACTATATACACAGGTATAGCTTACCTGTTTAATATATGACATTATACACAGGTACAGCTTACCTGTTTTATAGAGGTCATTATACACAGGTACAGCTTACCTGTTTGATATAGGTCATTATACACAGGTACAACTTACCTGTTTTATATGGGTCATTATACACAGGTACAGCTTACCTGTTTTATACAGGTCACTATATACACATGTACAGTTAACCTGTTTTATATAGGTCATTATACACGGGTACATCTTACCTGTTTTATATGGGTCATTATACACAGGTACACCTTACCTGTTTTATACAGGTCACTATATACACATGTACAGTTAACCTGTTTTATATAGGGCACTAAATACACAGGTATAGCTTACCTGTTTAATATATGACATTATTCACAGGTACAGCTTACCTGTTTTATATAGGTCATTATACACAGGTATAGCTTACCTGTTTAATATAGATCATTATACACAAGTACAGCTTACCTGTTTTATATGGGTCATTATAAACAGGTACAGCTTACCTTTTTATATAGGTCATTATACACAGGTACAGCTGACCTGTTTATGTAGGTCATTGTACACATGTATAGCTAACCTGTTTTATATAGGTCACTTACACAGGTATAGCTTACCTGTTTTATATATGTCATTATACACAGGTACAGCTTACCTGTTTTATATAGGTCATTACACAACGGTACAGCTTACCTGTTTGATATAGGTCATTATACACAGGTACAGCTTACCTGTTTTATATAGGTCACTATACACAGGTACAGCTTACCTGTTTTATTTAGGTCACTATATACACATGTACAGTTTACCTGTTTTATAGAGGTCATTATAGACATGTACAGCTTACCTGTTTTATAGAGGTCATTATACACAGGTACAGCTTACCTGTTTTATATAGGTCACTATACACAGGTACAGCTTACCTGTTTTATATAGGTCACTATATACACATGTACAGTTTACCTGTTTTATAGAGGTCATTATAGACATGTACAGCTTACCTGTTTTATAGAGGTCATTATACACAGGTACAGCTTACCTGTTTTATATAGGTCACTATACACAGGTACAGCTTACCTGTTTTATATAGGTCATTAAACACAGGTACAGCTTACCTGTTTATGTAGGTCATTATACACAAGTACAGCTTACCTGTTTAATATAGGTCATTATACACAGGTACAGCTTACCTGTTTAATATATGTCACTATACACAGGTACAGCTTACCTGTTTTATAGAGGTCATTATACACAGGTACAGTTTATCTGTTTAATATAGGTCATTATACACGGGTAAAGCTTACCTGTTTAATATAGGTCATTATACACAGGTACAGCTTACCTGTTTTATATGGGTTATCATACATAGGTATAGCTTACCTTTTTATATTGGTAATCATACACAGGTATAGCTGACCTATTAATATTTAATAATGAACAGTAAAATTTAGTTTTAAAATTTTTATTAGCAGAGAGATTTAGTCATTAAAAATGTGCAGATAATTCAACAGATGACCATTTATTTATGTTATGTTTTTTGATTGAATGAAGAGTCAAACTGTACCACGTATAGGGGTGACAGTGTATGTGTGATACAGCTCCCTCTGTGTCAGTTTTAATCAGATAAGTACCTATATATTACTGTGATCTGCCCATCCTGTATACATCAGCTGGTAGTGCTAGAGGCACTGCTGTGATCTCCGATCTGATCATCATAAAAAACCTGAATCGCTGGCACAGGAATGCCGAAAAAGAATCTACGCTTGAATTCATAGCAGCAGAGATAAGTTTTGTCTCCTGCTTTTTAAAACTACAGGTTGTTGAATTTAAACATGATCTGGCTATATCAAAGTACGATACAGATGTATCATATATACTCAGCTGATAAAAATAGTTAACTCAATCTAGACCTGATACACTGCATCAAATTATTGCAACTGCAAATGGTTTTTCGATGACTTGAAATGTGTCGGTGATTTCTATGAACACTTGAAGGATCAATGCCCCACTGCACTGCTGTTTTTTCTATATATATACACGGTAACCTGGCCCTAACTTCAGTTTGGATATAACTAGCATATTTGGGCTCTTACACTTCCATAGTCCCGGTATCTCAATTGGTTTCAGCGATGGGATCACTATCCTGAAGTCCTGGGTTCAAACCATGGTCTGGCCCACAGAATATATAAACACTCGGAACACTGTCGTTGATTATACATGTACTTGTTTATTTCATCTCCATTGTAATTTCATAAAAAGGGGTGGTCGGGTGGTGCAGCGGATAGCGCACTTGACACTTGCCATTCACCAAGGTTTTCTATCTCCCACATTAAGACCATGCCCATGTCCGTTGCGTCCCGTCCCGTCCCATTCATGAGCGGGGGAACAGGTTTAGTTTTCTTTTCAAAAGTGTATTATCAAAGCTATAGTCATGTGTAGTCTAATTTTCTTGCAGTGTTACAGGGAGTCTTAAGTTTCTGTTATCATTCCAAATTTCTCCTGGCTGCAGTATAGTACATGTCATGTAATTAATAACTCCAGTGTCAGTACATGTAGCATGCTTCCTGTACAAGACATCCATGTCGGTCTGACTCATCTGCCCGGTCCTGATGGTGATTATAAGTCTATCACAGAACAGTTTGTGATCAGCTAATTGTGTCTGGCACCTGTGTAGGGACCATCTGTTCGGGGTGATGAGATGTTTACTTATATTAGAAGAGTATGTTTAACTCAATTTGTACATGATCAGGCAGCTACTCATTTGATCATGTATACATATAGAAAGTGTTAACAAATTTCTGGTTTTACAAAATCAAGCTGGTTAAGGCCCCTACAGTACTTTACGTATATATATATATATATATCTCTCGGTGTTCTTTTTCGTTAATTTGGAAAGAAGATGTATATACCAAATGAGAAGGAAATTTTCAGGAGTAAACTGCAAATTTTTGGGAATTAGGCATAGATATATGAAAAAGTTTCAGTTGGGTTTTAGGGTCCATTGTCAGACCCAAAAAGTCCCCAGAAAAAAAATACTATACATACAGTATCCATTGTATGTACCATATTCAAAGTCTTTTATAACCATCCATGTACCATATATTTACATGTAATAAGCTGAGAGTATCAATGCTGTCATTGGGAGTAAAAGTGTCCAGGAAATAAAAATATTGGGCATATTCCTTTTTATGCAGGTTGAATGACCTTATTTCCATATTTGTCCTATTGTTTTGGAAGCATTTGGAATTTTTACAACAATTATCTAATTGAGTGGTGAAATGAATTTATCAATGATATTTTCACTGAAATACTGCGTTGTGCAGACAGGATTCAGTGGACTGCAATAAGACAGTGACTGTGTCTAGAGGATAAAAGCTTCAGCACACTGTAGAAGAATTAATCACTCTACAGTGACGTGAGGATGAAGTCTGCACCTTTACAAACTCCTACGAGAATCTACCTGTACAGTTTACCTGTACCACTTATCAAGGTGTGTCTGTTGGCTGTCAGTGGGAGCCCCGGGCAGCCATTCCTCTTGGCTGACCTGGACAGTGACAGTGGGCCCCCTCCCTCTCATTCTACGTAACACTGCCCAGGGGTGAGCAGGCCTTAGCTGTCACCTAATATCTGAGAGCCAGGGTCTGTAGTACCAATACAGATGGGGTCTGGTTGTACAACCACAGGTGTACAGTCATGATCAGACTGGTATAGTGTTGTCCTTAAGGTGTTATTACAGTGGTTTTTGTCAACATAAAGTGGCTTTTGATCATGGATCTCATGATAGTTGCAAGATAGTGAATTAGGCTGCAGATCTGTGCATGGTTAAATAGTTATAACATAGATCTTGAGGATAACCACAAACTTAGATCTAATCTAATTTTGTGGGATAACCATGTGTGCATGTATAGGTGTATTCAATATCTCTCAAACTTGTACACCACAGTCATATATTGTAAAGTACTAGATATTGAAGGGATCGACCTCCGTTTGTTAATTCGTTTTAAAAAGACCATGCCACTGCGCTGACAGTTATACTGTAGAGGAACTATAGATATTTGATATGGGCTAATAGTTGACATAATCACAGACATAATCAAATCAAAAGGAATATATATGCACCAAATTAAATGATCAATTTTTAAAAATTACGTATTAAACATTTTCAACGGTTCAAAGCAATCTACATCAGACAGTGTTTACAATGTCAATAACAGTGATAACGTGTTATATATTATAACATGTATAAAATAAAGGTGAAATATTTACTGTAGAATTAGGGACCTGATACTTTGTTTGGCTGATCAACTGAAGGGATCAGCCTGTATCCCTTTACATGTTTCACTGACAGCTGACTGCCATGACATGCCTCACTGCCTACCATGCCTGATCCATGCATGCCTCCTTGACTGCATGTTTATATGCCGTGCCCAGTTCATGCTCAACTCCCTATATATCCACCTGCTGGTATGTTACAGACCTGGGCTGTGAGCTGTTAAACCACTGGGTACACAGACAGCGTGTAATGATTATATCCTCCCCTCTGACCCCTCCAGGGGATCCCTCACCCCATTCCCCCCCTCATTTGAACATTTTACAGCTGCTGAACCACATGCTGTTTTCCTGCATAGCAACAGATCTAGATATGTGACAGATACAGTGCATATCAAAACATTTCCCACAGAAAATTACTGAATCTAGTTTAAATTTACTGTTACTGTATACAGGCTAATTTTTGTGGGAATGTAATTTTACAGGTTTTGTGTTTTAATGAACCTACAAAATCAACATTTCCTTCATTATGGAAACAGTTATAAACAGTTATACACACCAATCTTAAAACCATTGAACATTACCCTAATTTAAACAGGAATATTATACACTGCATACATTCATAGCCGAAAACAGCTTTTGATTCTTGTAGTATTTTGTTCTTTTATGTAAACAGTTTGGTGGTTTCTGATGTAGACATTTTATTTGGGTTTCTGATGTAGAGATGTTGGTTTCTGATGTAGATATTTGATTTCTGATGTAGAGATGTTGGTTTCTGATGTAGAGATGTTGGTTTCTGATGTAGATATTTGATTTCTGATATAGAGATGTTGGTTTCTGATGTAGAAATGTTGGTTTCTGATGTAGATATTTGGTTTCTGATGTAGATATTTGGGTTTCTGATGTAGATATGTTGGTTTCTGATGTAGATATTTGGTTTCTGATATAGATATTTGGTTTCTGATGTAGAAATGTTGGTTTCTGATGTAGATATTTGGTTTCTGATGTAGATATTTGGGTTTCTGATGTAGATATGTTGGTTTCTGATGTAGATATTTGGTTTCTGATATAGATATTTGGTTTCTGATGTAGAAATGTTGGTTTCTGATGTAGATATTTGGTTTCTGATGTAGATATTTGGGTTTCTGATGTAGATATGTTGGTTTCTGATGTAGATATTTGGTTTCTGATATAGATATTTGGTTTCTGATGTAGAAATGTTGGTTTCTGATGTAGATATTTGGTTTCTGATGTAGAAATGTTGGTTTCTTATGTAGAGATGTTGGTTTCTAATGTAGAAATATTGGTTTCTGATGTAGAGATGTTGGTTTCTGATATAGATATTTGGTTTCTGATGTAGATATGTTGGTTTCTGATGTAGATATTTGGTGTCTGATGTAGATATTTGGTTTCTGATGTAGATATTTGGTTTCTGATGTAGAAATGTTGGTTTCTGATGTAGAGATGTTGGTTTCTGATGTAGATATTTGGTTTCTGATGTAGAAATGTTGGTTTCTGATGTAGATAAATCGGTTTCTGATGTAGAAATGTTGGTTTCTGATGTAGAGATGTTGGTTTTCTGATGTAGATATGTTGGTTTCTGATGTAGAAATGTTGGTTTCTGATGTAGATATTTGGTTTCTGATGTAGAAATGTTGGTTTCTGATGTAAGCAAGAATTTGGATTCTGATGTAGACATTTTGTTTTGAAATTAATTTTAAGGAATGAAATGTGATAGGCTTAATTTACATTTGTACCATGGCTCGAGTTAGATCAACAAAATTCTGTTATTAGCCTGTTACCAAGTATTTGGAGTTTTGAACCTATTTTAAGAAGGAGTAAATGAAACCACTTTGCCTGTTAATGTGATGTAATGGTCTGTCAGATGTATTTATAGCGGGGGAGATAAGGTAATTCCTGTGATGCTGATTTAAGACCAGACAGATACGGAGGCTGGCCACGGTCTATAGGAGTACTGTTACATCTTCTCTACCTCAGTATGAGCTCATCATGTCTAAGAGTTTGTAATCTTTCTATAACTAGACAGGGAAGCATAATCTGAGCATCTAGGAGCTTGTCCTGATTGTAGATATGCGGTCCAAGATAATGATCATGCTTCCAGGAATTTAAAACATGTTAGATGTCTAATTGGAAAGATGTTGATGAATGACTGACAGGAAGTAAATGGAAAGTCTCTTTGATCACTGAAAACGGCAAGAAGTTAATAAATTATGCATAATTTTGTTACAATTTTTGGAAACTAAAATGAACTAGTTCTTGTGTACAGTAAGTATACATGTCGTGTGAATAATCAAACACATTTTTGCCGTTGAAGTTTGTCAAGGTGTTAGTAAGCAGACAACTGACAAAGGAATTCTTTGTATAAGATAGTTATTCAGCTTTCGTGGACCCTTAAGTGTGACAAGCGGGAGCACTGTGTGACCCAGAAGGAAGTACAGCATGTGTGACTGATTACAACATATTGTGTATTGATGAAGGAGTATTTATAGACATTGGAGTCCGGTTTGGGGTAGAGTGGTAACGGAAGCTCAATGTGCTTGTGATACGGCTGCTGGTATGTATGCAATGCAGAAACTTACGTGAGGGCCTACATATAACTATGGAATGGATTCTTTTTGGGTTCCGGTGAAAAAACAAACCTAGTGCTGTATCTACCCACGTATGATTGCTTTTGTGTTTGTCTATGCAATAGCTAATATGATGTCTTGTGACCATGGGAGATGACGCTTAACTCATTCACCCCCACATATCTAAACTGGACCTGCCTAGTCTTTGATTTGGTAAGGTTCAAATGTGACTTTAGAGGTGAATGAGGTAAAAATGCTATTAAATCTTGATCCACCAGTCCATATATAGATTACTCTGTCAACTTTCCAAGTCCTGGATTTAAAAGTACATACATTTATTCTATTTATCCCCCAGTCCATCATCTGTATCTAGCTAGTTAGTCCATACAAAGGTCAGGAAAACAGGTCCTCCAACGATACTTGATTGCTTCCCTGTAATTGAGTCTCTATAAGATTGTCACCA
Source organism: Mizuhopecten yessoensis (assembly GCF_002113885.1). Taxonomy (NCBI): domain Eukaryota; kingdom Metazoa; phylum Mollusca; class Bivalvia; order Pectinida; family Pectinidae; genus Mizuhopecten; species Mizuhopecten yessoensis. Next base: position 347,037 of record NW_018408529.1, read on the forward strand.
TTAATATAATGTCCAATTCAGGTACACCAGCATACTCTGTGTCCAGCATACATACACACTTGCATGCTTACACAACACACATGGAGGCACGTCATTTACTCATTCACCCCTGAAATTTCACAATGAACTATTCCAAACTTTGAATTGGAAGAGTTCAAATGCGTCTTCAGGGGTGAATGAATTAAATGACCTTAGCTGTTAATAGGACATTAAACCAAACCAAATCAAACAAAGCTATTGTCCAATTACTTTCTTTCAATGGTTTCGGTGTTCTAATCCCATGGCCTGACCAATTAATGCTCTGGCTGGTGTTCTCTATAGGGAATATGTACAGGTGATAGGTACATTATAAATACATAAGTAAAGTGGTAACTTTAAGTGTTCAAGTAAGTTTGCCATGTAATATCCTGGTACAGCATCCTTGGTTTAGTCCATGCCTGTGGCAACGGGAGAGATGTTTTCTGGTATGTGTCTGCCTAGTTGGTATGGTCAGGTGTAATTACCATAGGTATAGATGTATGTGAATCTTTGATTTACAGCAGGCCTGGATTATAAGTGCTGGCCAGTTACAACATATAGACATCAACATGTACATTCACCGGGTCATACTGCTGGCACACCTGATAGATATTAGCCATATACCCCCCACAATAATCTGTAAATCTAAGTGTATGCTAGGCGTTCCTTTATTATTACCAAGTATTTGGGATCAATATGTAGTACATATAGTAGCTGCGTCAGGCCCAGTATCCACCGCCAGGGAAATGTCAAGAATTCTTCCTTGTACACGTAGGTCAGCCCCATCCTGAGGTCTGACTCGAATCTCGTCTGGTTCTGTCCTGATCATGCGAGTCCTAACTTTAAAACATCAACATGTACAGTCACAAGTCCGTAGCTCAATGTTGACTATCTTCAGTCTACACTAAAACACCTCTTACTAAGTCCTAAGTCCTGACTCAACCTTACCTGTCCTGAGTCTTGACTCAACCTCACCTGTCCTGAGTCCTGACTCAACCTTACCTGTCCTGAGTCCTGACACTCAACCTTACCTGTTCTGAGTCTTGACTCAACCTCACCTGTCCTGAGTCCTGACTCAACCTTACCTGTCCTGAGTCCTGACACTCAACCTTATCTCTTCTGAGTCTTGACTCAACCTCACCTGTCCTGAGTCCTGACTCAACCTTACCTGTCCTGAGTCCTGACACTCAACCTTACCTGTTCTGAGTCTTGACTCAACCTCACCTGTCCTGAGTCCTGACTCAACCTTACCTGTCCTGAGTCCTGACACTCAACCTTATCTCTTCTGAGTCTTGACTCAACCTCACCTGTCCTGAGTCCTGACTCAACCTTACCTGTCCTGAGTCCTGACACTCAACCTTACCTGTTCTGAGTCTTGACTCAACCTCACCTGTCCTGAGTCCTGACTCAACCTTACCTGTCCTGAGTCCTGACACTCAACCTTATCTCTCCCAAGTCTCGACTCAACCTTACTTCTCTTGAGTCTTGTGTCAGCCTCACCTGTTTGGAGTTCTTGGTCATCTTTATCTGTCCAAATTAAAAGTTGTCACCNCGACGACAGTGTACGTAATGATGATGACAGTGTACGTAATGATGTCGACAGTGTACATAATGATGACAGTGTACGTAATGATGATGACAGTGTACGTAATGATGACGACAGTGTAGGTCATGATGACGACAGTGTACGTAATGATGACGACAGTGTACGTAATGATGAGGACAGTGTACGTAATGATGACGACAGTGTACGTAATGATGACAAGTGTATGTAATGATGACAAGTGTATGTAATGATGACGGCAGTGTACGTAATGATGACGAACAGTGTAGGTCATGATGACAACAGTGTACGTAATGATGACGACAGTGTACGTAATGATGAGGACAGTGTACGTAATGATGACGACAGTGTACGTAATGATGACAAGTGTATGTAATGATGACAAGTGTATGTAATGATGACGGCAGTGTACGTAATGATGACGAACAGTGTAGGTCATGATGACAACAGTGTACGTAATGATGACGACAGTGTACGTAATGATGACGACAGTGTACATAATGATGATGAACAGTGTACGTAATGATGACGACAGTGTACATAATGATGACGACAGTGTACATAATGATGACGACAGTGTACGTAATGATGACGACAGTGTACGTAATGATGACGACAGTGTACGTTATGATGACAACGGTGTACGTAATGATGACAACAGTGTACGTAATGATGACGACAGTGTACGTAATGATGACGACAGTGTACGTAGTGATGACGACAGTGTACGTAGTGATGACGAACAGTTAACCTGTTAACCACATCTAGAGAACCTGAATCATTCAGTTGTTATTAGATAGATGCTAAACCTGTCTTTCGAGATATAAAAAAATTCCTGTCAGATTTTACAGGATGTTGTTAAAGTCAGGTGTCGGTATAGTCAGGTTTTCACAAACAGCAGGTAATGCGTTCAGAGGTATCGTTCAGAGGTATTGTTACATGTTGTAAAAGGATTGTAAACTTTTGCTTCTCCTGTGTTAAGTTTGGAAGAAGATGAGTGTGTATATAGGTGTGATGAGGGATGAGGGACGGACCACTCCTGTACTGCCTGGAGTGAGATGGTAGTACCAGGTACTGATGTGGAGAGAGAGAGAGAGCTGACTCACATAGATATAACTCTGAGATCATATATTTACACCTCACTGAGATAAGGTAAACATACACAATATCTGGCACCGCTTCCTCCTCAGATTAACATAGCTGTCTGTGGATCGTACCTCCAACAGGACACAATTATATAAGGTACTGTAACTTGTGATTAACTTTTGACTCTTGAGGTAAAGTGTTGTCTAGGACAGGATTTTGGTTATTCCTAGCCTTGTCTGACCAGACATAAGGTCTTTCCTATTCTGTTGTCTATATAGTGTGCTGAACAAGTTTTGGGTACATCCTTCCCTTTGTCCTGTGTACCTGACAAGGGTTTTGATTAATCCTTTCCTATTTTCTAGATCTTGAATACTGGAAAATATTTTGTGTACTACCTTCCCTGTTGTGGAGTATTTTAGAAAAAAATATTTTCAGAACTGATTGGCCATTCCAGGCAGGAAAAATACTGAATTAATTAATTGGGTAAAAAGAATCAGAATTTTACAAATGATTGGTCCATCATTATAAAGGGATCTGGGGAGTAGCCTGAAAATTATATTATACTGTTTGGATGGTTAACAAGTGCACAGACACATTTGCTTTGATTGTATTATAGTTAATTAAGCCATTTGCAGAAGATAAATATAAACCTTATCACGAGAAATATGCAAGAAAGTAGTAGCTGTTTTCATTTACTTGGGAGATTAATATGATGTGATGTGATGGGATGTAATACGAACATGACATTTAACACTGCTACACAGACAGTAAAGATAGATAGATATATAGGGGGTCCCAGGTTTTTGTGTTGTTGGGGAGATGGATATCGGCCATTGTGTCATTATAGTTAGCTATGACAGGCCTAGGTTTGTGGGTAAAATTTTCCTTGAATTTTTTTACCATATATATAGCTACCATATCCCACTAATAAGTCCCTTGGGCTGTAACCTAGCAAATTGGTAAAAAACATATAAAAAAATGATCCTTACAAACAACTATTTTAACTCATTTACCCCTAAAGACACATTTGAACTATTCCAATTCAAAGGTTGGAATGGTTCATTATTAAAGTTCAGGGGTGAATGAGTTAACCCTTTCACCACTATAAACCATAATATGGACTCAACCAGATTAATGCATGGTAGGGTCAGTTAAAGTTTCATAGGGGTGAAAGGGTTAACTATAGGTGTGCAGTTATAACAGTTTTAACCCCTGAGTAATAACCTGCTTCAGTTTACAGATTTAAGGAATGTTTACTACATGTATAACAGTTGAAAAATCTCTACAGGAAAACGCCACTAAAGTGAAGTCAGGTTCTTCCGAGTTGTCAATTATTGTGTGTATATATGTATAATTTTACATCTTATAACACCCCCTAAAAGTAATGAGAGCACAAGGAAGAAGGTGGAGGCTGGAGCTTCACAGTGTTATCAGTGAACGTTGGGTGTGGAGTGAGGATGGAGATAGTAACCATCAACTCCTCAGGCCAAGATAATCATTGAAGATATATGGCAAAAGGGTCAATAACCGATTATAGGTGAAAATAATGCTAGAAGTATATATACAGAATTTGGTTGCCTTTTGATGTCACTCTTAAAATACAAATATGTACCGGTAGGGGATCAACTGTATATTATAATGCTAATTACCTAATGTTACTTACATGAACCTTTGCAATTTGTGACTTCATCGGTACAGTGGCGATGTGTTTCTGCAGGATGTGTACTGTGTAGAGACCATGTTACTGACTTCACTTTTGTTTTGAGGACCGAGCATCCAGCTAAACAGAAAATATGTATCATGACCTTCAATACATGTACAGGGCCGCAGCGTCCAGCTAAACTGACAATATAACTGACCTTTATGTTTGTTACTATATATGTTATAACAGGGACTGATCGTCCAGCTGAATGGACAGTATATAACTGACCTTAATGTTTGTTACTCTATTATTACAGGGACACAGCGACTAGCTGAACAGACAATTTAACTTACCTTAATAATTATCAATACATGTACAGGGCCGCAGCGTCCAGCTAAACTGACAATATGACTGACCTTTATGTTTGTTACTATGTTATAACAGGGACTGATCGTCCAGCTGAATGGACAGTATATAACTTACCTTAATGTTTGTTACTTTATTATTACAGGGACGGAGTGTTCAGTATGTGTTTAGGGAGAGTTGCCCTGTTGGTACTCGGGGTGGTGATTAGCCATGCCCGGGCAGACACAAGTTCTATATCACGGACACCGACCATAGGCTGTTGTGACTGTGCTACCCTGATGCCAGACCCCCGCCCAAACATTGAGCCCCAACATATGCCCTCCCCATTCCATATCAAACTCAGCAAGACTGTCTACAATCCAAAGAACAGTCAGGCAGAGGAGATCAATGGTAAGTTCACACTGATGTATCCTCTAAATCCCAGGGGTTACGTCACATAGGTTTTCTGCACCTACAGGCCTGGAACAACCTTATGGATGATGGAAGGAGACTGTACGACTATTCCGATTCATGTCCAGGGGTGTAGGGGAAGGAAATTCCACCCGAGGAGTTTTCAAATTTGGTAAAACGTGAGGTCTCGCCTATGATACACCCTTGGACATGAAAAAGTATTTGTCTCTCATTCTAACTACCAGAATAAGCTCAGAAACCAGGAAAATGCGTTTGGACTGGCTACCATTTTGAAAATGTTAATTCCCCCCCCCCCCCCTTTTTTTTT